>NC_086247.1:93928337-93950837 GCF_021018805.1 Prinia subflava
ATGATACTTCCATATGTTAATGAGAAAAATGACTCAAAAACCCAGTATGCAGTACAATCTGTGAAAGCAAAATTGACTTTTTTTTCAAATACTCTCAGATTTTAAAAATCTTGACTTCTCTACCTGTATTTATTTAATTTTGACTCTAAGGAGTGTTTATGTAAGGAAACTCTATTGCTTTGGTCACCAGGTGGAGGATACTGGCAGCATCCTCCATGCTGTTGCCAGGTAACATTTCACAAGCAGTAGGAACTTCTGCAGTAGTGATGCTAAGCTAAACTTAGTTAGTAATAAATTATTCCGTCGTATTCAAGTTAACTTGCACCTTAAAAGAGCTCTGAATTCCCTGTCTGCAAGTGGGCTTGAGCTTGCACATTGCCTTCAGTAATACAGCAATCCAAATAAGTTATGTCTGATATTTGAAAAATTAAAATGTTGTAAGGGAATGTTTGCATCTCATCTCCAGCTCACTCTTTCTACTTGTAGATGTTTGAAGATGTAAAGCATCATACTAGGTAAAGTACAGGGGCTATTTCACTTCAAAATGCATTGCCACATGAAGACTTTATGTAGGGCATTTGCTGCATGTCTGCAGATGCTATTGCACTGTGCTCATACTGACTGGGATAGTTGATTTTCTTCATTGCAGAGTTGCTGGTCCACAACAGGGAACGGGACTCCTACAGGCTGCTGAGCCTCCAGCTCAGCCAGAGAGATACAGAGAGATACCAGAGAGAGACAGCGGCTGCAGGTGCCTTGCAGAGATCCCTCTCTTGGCTCAGTGCTGAGAGCAGCTACACCTGAACCACGTGTTGGACCAAGTCCCGACTGGTCCAAACCAGAACGGCGGCTGTAGAGGCAGACCCTCAGGGGGCTGGGAAAAGGAGAATGACTTCCCTGATGTTTACTTGCCGAGAAACTGGATGAGACAAAGGAGCAGGAGCCGGACTGCAGGGGAATTTTTTAGTCCAGGGTTTATTTGAGCCCCAGCATGGGCTTTGGACCAGTCAAACAGCCCCCACAGACCTTGAGCACGAGGTCTGCAGTCCTTTTATTAGGGGGAGGAGTGGGAGCAAGGGGTAAGGAGCCCACCAACGAGGGGGCAGGGGAGGAGACAATTCAGGTAGAGGGGCATTCAGGTGGGCCAGTGTTCTTCTGGGGGGGGGGGGGGGGGGGGGGGAAGGGGAACATCCTTTGTTTTTCTCCTATCACTCGACGCCCCTATCTGGAATTCCCCCCAGAGGGTGAAACCCCTTTTGTTGATGGACATGTCTCTGGGGAGGGGATGTAGAAGGTTCTGGGTGCCTGGGAAAAGGGAAGACTGACCCAAACCTGGGGGCAGGGAAAAACCATTAACAGGAATGAACTCTCACATCATAAAACACTGCAACACTTCGTAGTAGGTGGGATGGGACTGTGATTTGGATTTGGGCTGGAAATGGTGTTGATAATGCAAGGATATCTTAGTAAATGTTGAGCAGGGCTTACATGAAGTTAAAGCCTTTTCTGTTCCTCTTTCTACCCCTTCAGTGAGGAGACTGGGGGTGCACAAGGAGCTGTGAGGGGACACAGCCAGGACAGCTGGTCCCAGCTGACAGCTGACCACAGGGATATCCCATATTATATGTAGTCATTCTCAGTGAACAAAGCTGGGAGAAGAGGAATGAAATGGGGATGTTTGGGGTGATGGCATTTGTCTTCCCGAGTCACTGGTCTGCATGCTGGAGCCCTGCTGCCCTGGGGATGGCTGAAAACCTCCCTGTGGAAACAGTGAGTTAATGCCTTGGTTTTCTTTCCTTAGAATCATAGAATCTGCTGAGTTGGAAGGAACACATCAGGCAGGATTATGGAATCTAACTCCTGGATCAAGAGTCACACCATGTGCCTGAGAGCATTATTTAAACACTTCTTGAATTCTGTCAGGCTTGGTGTTGTGACCACTTCCCTGGGGAGCCTGTTCAGTGCTCACCCACCCTCTGGAGGAAAAACCTTTTCCTAGTATCCAACCTAAACCTCCCCTGACTCAGCTTCATACTGTTTCCTCAAGTCTTGTCTCTGGTCAAAAGACTGAAAAGGCATGTACAGACTTTCTTCTTCCCCTGATGAGGAAGTTTCTACAGTTTTTCTATTTTAGTTTCAAACACTTGAGGACAAATTGGCCAATGTCTGGTGTCACACCACTGACTTTATTGGCATGCCCATATTTATATTCTAGTTTCAAAATAGGTATTTCCAACATAACTGTGATATTTACAAGCTTGATTTTTAAAAGCAACTGAATTTACTTTTTTCATTTAGGAGTTAGATTTTTAATCCTATTTTTGGCATTATGTCAATAAATGATCTGGAGTTTAAAAGATTAAAGGGAATTAAGGGTGTTGCCCAGTGACTAGCAACAAAAGTCATACACTAATCAACACTGTAAGTCAATAATCTACCTATATAACCTTTGTCAGACACAGGAAGCAAAGAGGAATTTTCCTTATTTTGTTTAGCTATTCCTTAGCTAAATAATATGTGGTCAAATTAAGAATTTGAGTTGGAGGGTAAAACGTCTGCCCCAATAAATTAAAAAAGCTTGTTTCTTTATGCTCATTTTAATCAAAAGTTTTTCAGTAATTAAAAAAAAAATTGTTTTACAGTGGCTTTCTATCACAATATGTTCCATCAGCAATTATGTACAAAAGTTAACTAACTTTTCTAGTGTTCTGCAAGGATTCCTATTTTAGGCCACAATGCTGAAAAAAAAATGTTCTGGAGAAGACTTAAACATCTATAAGTAATAATCTATTAAAAATACTGGGATTTGCACTACTGTTAGTATTGTGCTTTGATAGAATTCCACTGCATCAAAATCACAGTGGTTTTACAGGGGCCACAAGCCAATTTCCAACATCCAGAACTTTTTCTTTGACAGATCTAATAGCAGGTTATCAGTACACTGTTCTCACACACCCTTTTCATTTTTTCTTCCTGTCTTCATCATGCCAACTGTCCTTGTCTTCTAGGGGTTTATAGCTTAGCTCTAGCACCGACAGCAGTACTCATGGTGCTTAGAAAGAATCGGCACCTCAAAGAAAGTCTGTTAAAAGATAACTAGACAGTCAGCTAGCTGGGACAGAACCAGAAATCTGACGTTTTGAACTCTTTCTTGGATGATGAGTCCGCTTCTGTTCTCAGCAAGAAAGATTCATTTATCCCAGGCATTCACATCTCTCCTTCCCCTGCATTTGTGGCAAGGTGGAAGCAAATGTCTAGCATTCACATCCTTTCCCCAGCTGGATTCAGGTATAAAACTTTCTGACAAGAAATAGTAGTAAAGGGACCAAACCTAGCTCTGAAGATGAACTTAAGGCCCTTGAAATCTGTAGCATGCCAAGATAGCTTTATAATTTTTTTTTTTTGTTTTAATTTAAACTAAAAAAAAAACATAGAAGGATGGGCTGCTGAGATCATCTGTCACACCATCTGTGGTTGCCTAGCAGAATTACTCCAGCCTTGAGCTGGAGGAGCTCCCATTTGCAGCTGAACTGCAGTTGGGGATTTTATTAATACATCTCTCATTTATATAGCACCTTTCACTCTCAAGGATCCCAAAGTACTTGTTAAAGGATAAAGTTGTGGACTGAAGATGGCTAAAGGAGGAGAAGTTAGAAAATTTCCTCCCTCCTGACCAGTGGCTTCAAAACTTTTTACTAAAGAAAGCATTTATTGCTGAATTTGTAATTCTCTTTCATCCTCTGAGTGTGGCTCAATGGGAGGTTGTGACCTTCGGGAAGCTGTGCAGCCTTGAGCTGATTTGTCCCTGCAGAGACAATTGCAGATATGCCTGTGTTTTTCTATTGTGTATATGACTGACATGATTTGTAAGCTCTGGTCATGCAGCTTTTTATACAGACATACATATATGTATGTGTGTGTATAAAAACATGTATTTATATCTATCTAAACACATATGTTTATTTATATTTAGAGTAGAGAAAATAACAAGTGGAACAAACAAGTGTGATCAGCTGGCATTCAGGAAAATTAAAAATAAAATGTGGTGTAATGGGTAGTTTTCAGTCAAATGGCATTTAAGTCCTGCACTGATGCATAACCTGCCCTCCTGCTCTGCGAGGTGGGAGGACAGGTGATGCGTCAGCTGTGCTGTGCCATGTAACTACAGTAGAAGGGCTGCATTAATGACAGACACAAGAGTTTGGATGAATGTTAACACGCTGCTATTTCCATGCTGAGATGAAGTAGCAGGGCATGGATTTATCATTAAAAGAGACCCAAGAGGCTCTCACTGAGCCAGCTGCTAAGGCCCTAAAACATATGTCGCACCCTTCAGCTGTTCATCAGTACAAAAGGCTTCCATCTCAAAGCACTTGACCTTGTTAGCCTCAGCGGTGTCAGTGATATTTTCAACAGGGAGACAGCAGATCAAGTATGAAGAAGAGATTCTCTTAAGGGAAGTGTGTGCAGTCCCTGGCAAAATGAATGCAGAACTGTAGCCTGTGGATAATGGCTCCTATTTCTGATGTTTGTGGTTTGAAAAGGAGGCAAACTGCTACTCTTTTTCAAAACAGGGGTAGACAACTGAAAAAGACATATCAATAAAGTAAAAATATGTCAGTGTCAAATAAATTAGCTCACCAGCTTCTGAAATTTCCTAGCCTTCATCCACATCCCCCACACTGGTATTTGTGCTACTAACCCCAAAGGAAGTGCAGTGTGTATAAGGGCTGAGTGGGGAGTTCTGAAACCATAGAGAATAACTGTAAGAATTACAGCAGCATCACCCTGACATTTGCAGGTAGCATTAAACAATGGTGCAAGTGTGAGAGTGCTTTAGCAGATGTGATACTGATGCACAGCTCTTAGGAAGGATGCTGCATACTCTCAGGTTCACATGGGTTAGTTCTAGTAGTCCCTTCATTCTCTGCATTTCCCAAAAGCACAGTAAAGCAGACCTAGTAAGATTTTCCACAATGGAAAAAGTCACCATTTTCCTCCAAGTTTATCCATTAAGGGCCTCCCCCCACTATAATTTTGTGAGGGTAGTTTGTATGAATGGAATTTGTGTATAAACATATATATTTCTATTTTTCCCTATAACATAGACAAAAGCTATATAACATAGCTTTTATTACATATTGAAATACACAGCCACATAACACTAACCTTTAAAAATATCCCAAATGAACCATTCCATATTTTAAATATCTGCCTTGGAAGGAGGGAGGTAGACAAAGGATACAAAGCATGAGAAGAAAAAAAACCCATGACAGATGTTAGGTTGCTTAATGCTGTGCCAGAAGGCACTCAGATACTGTGATGCTGAGCAGAGTCTGAAACTTCCACATGATATAACTGAGCTGGACCTTCAATATTATGTGTACTAAAAATTAAAAATTTGTAAGAATTGGATTTGGTTTTTTGGGGAGAGGAGGGGGTTGGGGGTTGTTTTAACTTGTCTTCTTGTTGTGGTCTTTTGGGATTGTGTTCCTGTCCAGTGAAATGAGGCTTGACCAGGACATCTCTGAGTCACATGAAAATAAGCTGCAGTGGTTGTGGTGCTGAACTACATCTTTAAACATTGTGGAGAGCCCAGTGATGAACTTTCACTAGGACTTGCACAGTTTCCATCCTGGGTTTTTAGGGCTGGGAGGCTCTAGGATGGGACTCTCAAAAGAAGCATTAACAGTGCCCTTTGCTGTTGCCTGCTCTGGCACGTGTGCTGCAAACACCTTGGTCTGGATGCAGGCCAGGGCCAGGTAGAGCAGCACAGCCCAAGCAGCAACCAGGAGAGGGACTGCTGCACTGATGTGTCAAACTGCCTGAGTGGCAGGATGACATTGACTCAGCCTCCAACTTTTCCTGGCTCTTGTGCACATCTCCCTTTTCGTGAATAAAAGGGGAAAACCACAGGCCTACTCAGTTACATGTGCATCCAATGTGAGAAAGCAGTTCAATTGATTAGGAACAAAAGGACTGGAGATGCAGGCAGCCATTTCCAACTGGGCACAGCAGACCAGGTATGTAATCCCATGGCTGCCGAAAACTTCTTTCAACTCCTTGAGCAGAACCGTAGTTCAGCAGCTTTGAGGATGGGGGTGAAGTTATTCAAGAAGCAGTGTTGGAGTTTCCATTGTTTCCTAATGCAAAATCATACTATAATGATCCTTGAAAAGAATGTGAACATTACTTTGATGGTTAATGCAGAAAGCAGATACAACAATTTTTGGTGGGATAATTTAATGTATCTTCTACTTTTTTCTTTCATAGAAAAGTGATTTAATGATGTGTGAAGTCTGACAAGTAAATCTCTTTAATGGTTCTTACCACAATGAACATTGAAAATAGCTCTTTTTCATACTATACAATTATGTATTAGATAACAGCTGGGAACTGATAACGTGGAAGAGATCAATTCTGCAAGCTGCAGAGCACCTACATTTCTCATTGAAGTTGATAGAAGTTAGAAGTACTCAGTGCTTCAGAAGATGTTTCCAGTACCCTCCAGGATTGATTTTACAAAAGAATTTGTTTCTTGAGCTGCAATTTAGTTATTGTTATGTTAAAGCCTCAGTCTTTTGATGCAAAGTAGCTGCAAAAGGAGGAAAAGTATCTTGAGTGAAGATCACTCTGCCAGTGATTAAAATACTTTATGGTATCAATGTGAGTATTATTCAAGAAAGAATATATTGCATGAAAACATGGATTCATAAATAATAATAAATTAAAATAATACCTCAGGTATAAGCATTGCACCAGTAGTGTTCTTAAACATAACATGAAGTTTCAAAAAAAAAATAATTATAGTATTAGAAAATCCAGGCCACTAAAGCCACATACAATTATTGCTTCTGGTAGGTAAAGTTTATCTTATTTAGCTGAAAGACTCTGAAATGAGAGTAATTATAACCACAAGTATATTTTAAGTAGTTGTAGAAATTCAGACATATGGTATGTGAATAAAAAAGTGTCAAAACTCAGATCAAATATGTTCTTTTTATACTGGAAAGCAAACATTTAACTAGAGAAAAGGAAAGAGAAAAGAGAAAAAATGATAAGAACATGTAACTGTACACAGAAACAAATGTCTGCCTTGAAACACAGCTAGAGGTATTGGAAGTAGAAGGTATTATTTACATAGTAGCACTGCCTAGGAAAGGGAAACTAATGTCAAAAATTATGAGGTACTGAAAACCTTCTTCCAGTCCTGTCAGTGCCTGAACTCCAGAGTCATCACCCTTCAGAGTACACCTTCAGGGCTGTCCTAGCTCAGCTGCCTGGGGAATGAAATTAAAACTGCAATCTGTGTTTAGTGGCTTTGTAAGTACTTTTAAAATGATTTCAGGTCAGAATAAAATTATTCTTGCTGGAACCTGTCAATAGTGCTTACAAACTTATCTCATGCTGCCTTTCTGTTGAAATGAGCATGTGTGAAGAACACAAAACTGGAGGAAGAGAGTAGTGATGGCATTGGGTACTTGCTTTGGAGTAGTATGGCCATGGACAGTGAGCCGGTAGCACTGTCCCCCTGGGCTCCTGTGCCTGCCTCCCTATGGGGATCTCACACTGGAAAAAGAAGAAGGAAGGCCAGGGAAGCCCCTCAGATGGCTCAGAGAGAGATAAACTGTTCTTCAAGAGGGATGAGAAGTTTGACAGGAAAATAGACACAAATATCCTTCGTGAGCATGTACTGTCCCAGGGGAAACTCTGCTGGCTATGCTGTATCCTTTGTCTTCTTTTGAGTACTGCATTGAATAGGAAGGGGTAGAGGAAGGCTGTCACAGTGCCTTTAAGAGAACTCAGTCTCTCTGCCTGCCTCAGCTAGCTCAGACACCGCAGCAGGCTAAAGGGCACAGCTAGGCAGGTCACTCAAGCCTGCTGATTCCTGTGAGTTCTTGTCCTGAGAGGCTGTGTGAGGTGGTGGAGAATGCTGACAACGATGGAGAAGAAGAAGGGAGGAGTCAGTCCAGTAAAAACAACAGATTTATTTGGGGGTCCCACGGGACCTCCTCACCACCTGTCGGATGCTCAGACTGCCCCCGAGGTTCTTCTGACCTGCCATTTTATACAGCAGTGAAATGGGGTGTGGTAAGGAGGTTACAAGCAATGAGTTTCAACTAAAGAGGTGGTACAAACATGGGGTGACATAACAGAAACCAATCAGGGACAACAGGGAGGGGTTTACACAGACTACGAGAAAAGATTGACAAATAACTGAACAGCTACATGGCTTTGGGGAATTGGAGGATAATACTAACGGGAAAAATGGGGTACAAGGGACATACCATTGTACAATCAACCTGCACAAACCTAACAAACTTATTATAAACTTAATTCCACACCACCACAGAAGGCTTCTGAGATTTAGAAGTCTTCCAGAAACATATGGATGGGCTCCTGTCTCCCTGTTTATTGTAGTGTACCCAACTGAAGAGTAAAATGTTAACTTGTCTGTGGAGACAAGTGTCTGTCTAGAGTTCCTCTAGGAGACTTTAAATATTAGGCATTGAACCTACATCCACTTTTTAAATCCTATTTAGTCTTTAATAGAGGGATATAAGTGATGGAAAAAGTAGAAATATTTGTAATTTTGTTTGAATTTGAATGAACTCAGTCTATCTAATTTCTACTCATTGCAGGATCTGGAAGTCCTTACAGATAGTGCAGACACTATAATTTTAACATGCTGTAAGTTTAAAAAGCAAATCCCTAATTAAATGTTTTTTTCTTCTTTAGGAGATGTTCCACAGTAGGTAAACAGACTGAGAGAATACTTTGCAGTGCTTGAAAGGGATTGATGCTCTATGTTCATTAGTACATTCATAGCTTCTTGTTACTACAGAATTCTTCTGTGTCCTTACTCTCCATTGCAGGAATAATTTCCTTACTCTTACCATTTGCCTGATATCATGTGCACATTTAAGATGTTTTAATTTTGAATCAGTTTTACTGCTTGCTTGTATTCCTTTTGGTCCTTACTTTCAGTAAGCAGGACAGCAGAGCTACTGCAATTCCTTCCCAGTTGCACACGACCCACCAGGACAGTACTTGCACTTGTGAGCACTCTAGGACCACTGGCCTTCAGCTTTGGCCTCATTTCTAATACAAAAAAAGGAGTTTTTCTGGCATGTTTTGCCAGCTCTGGTGTGTCTGTGTGTTGAGGCAGCATCGCTGCCTCTTTGTGATGGCAAATCTACGGTAGTATGTGTAGGTTCTGCTGAACTGAGACATTTATACCTTTAAATTTGTACAAACACATGTGCTAACTCTTCCTCTGTATAGCATGTTATGGAAGGAATAAGTGAATTTATATCTTTTGCAGTTGTCTTTAAATTACTTTTTGACAGACACTTGCTTTGCTAGTGGTACAAAACCTGAAGAGCTAAAACTTTCCTTCATTTTCTGACTTCTTAATTCTTGTGTGCATTTTGTCAAGCATCCTATTTTTTACTTGGCTCCTATGTGCTGACACAGCACCAGTTTTCTTGTCTAATTTTATAAACTGTTCAGCCATGCCATTATTCACTGTTTTCTTTTAATTATGTATTCTTGTTAACCTCTTTATCCTTTCAAAGTTGCAGATTGTGATTGACATGCAGTATTAATTAAGGCATATAATTTATGACATTGGAGCTTGAAATTAATAAGTGACAATACAATTACATGGTTTGCCTAATTGTCCTTCAGTAATATAAAGATTGACACTTACCACAGCATTCAAAGTTAAAAGCTCTCAAACAGATAGTACAGCTGAATGTAATCACCAGCAAGTCTAAAGTAAAAAGATCCATTGTAAGGGACAGGCTGTTGGAAAAAAAAATCAGCTGTGGCCTAAATAAACAAATCTATGTCTATGTGTCAATCTCTGAATTAAATTCAAAGTATAATTTTTTCCATGACTTCTAATTGCAAAAAACTTTTTTTCTTAAATTTTTAAATTTGTTATTAATTGCAAATGAACTTTTCACATTCATTGAGATTTCCCTTTCAAATCTCTTCTCCTATCTGGCAAAGTCCCAGTATGTCCGACAGTAACACCTGTTATTGTTGATCCTATCCACATCATTGCAGTTTTCTTTACACCTCTGTACAGTCATCTAAATATTACTGTTTATAAGAACACCACTCTCTTTTAATAGCATAGATTATGGTCCTGTAATTGCTGAAGAATATGAGACATACTATTTGGGTGACTATTCGTAGTAGAATCGGGATGTTGAAACGTAATTTCCAGTGGCATCCATTTCTTTAACAGCAAGCATTCCCGTGAGATCAAAATCTTTGTCATCTGGTACCCTGACATTGTGATAATGCACATAAAATTTTGACTAATTTTGTGAAAAGTATAAACACATGCCATGTGTAGATGAGACTTTCAGGTTATTCTACTTGAAATCTCTGCAGTTTTGTTTTAAGGATATCCCTAGCTTTGTGTTATGACAAAAAACACTGGTGACCTGCAGTATATATTTCCATTTTAGACTTTTCAACATTAACTCCTAGAGATAAGAACATTAGGAGTATGAGAACTGTTTTAGTAGAATGCTTTTAGAAAGAATTTTTCATGTTAAACAAAATACTGTTATTGAAATTTTAGTTAATTGCCAAACATCAGAAAAAGTACTTCTAATGAGGAAAGAGCCAAAGTGGCTTCTCAAGTGTGTATATATATATATATATATGTGTATATATATATATACAAATATATATATTTATGTAGATGGACTTTTAACACACCTTTAAATAGACAGCTTAGAGCAAGATTCACCAAGATCCATTACCTTGATGAATTTGGACATAAAAATCATGAAAAGAGAAAAGCAGATTTAAAAATCTTACACTGTAGATCTGCCTGTTTTGCAATAGTGTTTTACTCTGAAGTGGTAGAACAGAAATTATAGATACCTCACATATGAACCTGTGCAAGCCTTGGAGGATCAAGCTAGTGAGTGAATGAAAGTAGTGATAATGGGCTTAGCCGTGTTGCTAAAAATGTGCTCCCCACACTTTTAGCACAGGTGGATAACAAGGAGAGACAAAGTGCTCGGTGATTCCATGACCTTGTAAAATGCTGCACTGCAACACTTTGAACATAGGGACATGCATGGCTCTGGTTTCCTGCGGGAAGTTCCATGCTGCCACATCACTGCTGCACTAGCAGCCTTCTTGCAAAGCAGAAAATTGGGTCAATATGCCCCAGCTCCTCAAAAATAATGCTATTCCCCTGGAACTGTGATTCTCTGAAATAAGTTGGAAGTGTGGAAAAGCTTGTTGTCCACTAGCTTTGCATGTTTGAAATTACATTTTAGCTGTATTCCTTGCAGACAAGCAAAGGAAAAATATCTCCTTAATAAAAGCTGGTCTTCCTTGATGACATATATTGACATCTAAGGAAAACACTAAACATTATATTTTATTTGAAAGCAAATGGCATTTGTGAGATGTAATGAAGGAGTAATATGAAACAGAAGAATACCATTCCCTGTGATGATATTCTTCTTATTTCCTAAAATACTTTAGAATGAATTTTAAGAACTTGATTTTCAGTAGTCCCTTTAATGCATTAATGGTTTGAAACAGCACTCAATGAGAGGTTTAGCTAATGGTCATTTGGAAAATCCAAGTCTAAATTACCAGGTAAAACTGGTGTAGAGATAGCAGGATGTTTTGTTGAATTTACTGAAATCTTTCTTTTTACAGCATATTTGTAACCATGCTTGTGTTTGTTTTTGAAATCCATCAGGAGCAGCCAAAGTTAAAATAGGAGGTAAAATTACCAAGCAAATAATCTCAGAGCAGCTGTTCTAGAAACTTAGAAGTCCTAGGAATAAAAGCCCACAGAGAGTTATAGAATTATAGAATATTCTAGGTTGGGAGGGACCCACAAGGAATATTGAAGTCCAGCTCCCAGACCTGCACAGTACCTCCCCTAGAGTCACATCATGTACTTCTTGAGGCCTGGCAGGCCTGATGCTTGATGCTCTGAGGAGCCTGTTCCAGTGTAGTCTGGGTAAACAAACTTAAAATCCAACCGAAACCCCACCTGACACAGCTTCAAGCCATAATGACATAGCTTGAACCAAATCTCTTAATGATTTTTGTTCTTTTCTTGGGGGGTAGTGTGTGGAATGACAGAAAAGTGAGCCAAATTTAAGCTGCTGAAGAATTTTTGAAGACTTCAGAATGCCCATATCTTTACTCACTGTATCATTCTGCTGCAGACTGACAGCCCAGCAGAAGGTTATTGCAGGGCTTGGAGTTTGGACTGGAGACAAGGCACAGCTGAGCTGCAATATACATCTCAATAAATAATTCTTGATTTCATTGTCATTTCACTGCAGTAGTTAAGGAAGGGTGACTTGGTTAAAACAAATGCAGATTGATTTGTCAAGCAACATGCTTCAACCTTGGGTGCCTATGCATTATGATCAATAATGTTTAGCTTTCTCTGTCCCCTCAAAGAGAATGTGCCTCCAGTTGAAGGGAATACTATTCTCTTCTGCCTGTGACATTTTATAACTGTGGAAGCCCATTTCTGGGAAGCCTTTTTGTTTGATGTTGGCACAGAAATAAAATTCATCAGACATGCAAGATGTGAATGGTCACGTGCATAGACCTGTTCTTTTATAATAGAAAGAGCAGAGATCGATAAAGCTCAGAAGAAGGAAACAGCTGTAAGCAGCCTTGTACTGGGGGTGTAATCCTGATGAATAATGTTGCTGTCATAACAGCAGGGATAATTTAATGCTGACACTTAGCAGCATGATAAATAGCTTGTCAGACATAGGCAGTGACAGAGTCAAGTGAAACTGCCCATGACAAGTTCTGAAATATTAATCTTCTACTAGACTGTGACTGTGCTGAAGGGGCAGCAGCGTACAGAAGACTTAGAGGGGAGATACTCTGTAATATAAACAAATCTACTTTAGGACAAAATGCTTTTATTGTGCAGAGAAATTTTCCTTTACAAGGACTATTATTTATACTATTTTTGTACAGGGTCTGAACATTTATGCTTTACAACAGTGTGTTTTATTTTTCCAGCACATACTCTGATAGAATTTCTCAGAAATATTTTGCTTCTTATTGGTAAGAGGAATTTGTGTATAGAGGATTTTCTGGGGTGAAACATTAAATGAAAATTTATTCTCTTTTCCTAATTTTTTTCCCACTAGCTCATACACCCTTTTTTCAAGGATTTTTCCAATTTTACCAATTTTCCAATTTACCTTTACCATGAATGTCACATAAGCAAAGTGGCAGGGTTCCCTATGCCAAACATCAATTGATTTATGAACTGCTTCTCCATTAGAGATGACCTAGAGTGATGGTGGATGTAACAGGCACTTGATATTAAAACCAGACAATTTTTTAGGTGTAAATTGCTTAATAAAGTACTCTGCTATTTTGATCTTCAGGGAGATAGAGTTGCCAACACACTATTCTGAAAATGATGTATCAGAGTCTCTTGCATCCCTTTTGAATACTATTTTCATTACCAAGACTTCTCATGACAGACAATTGTTCTGCCTTCATTCAAGATCAGGGCTGAAATCAGTGAAATCTGAGAGGCTGTGATGGACATGCACTTCTTGAAGATAGTGGCAGGATACAGCAAGTCAAGTAATAATGTTCAAGATATCGTGCATCATCTTAGAGAGGTGCAAGAGGTGCCACTTAAATGCTAGCTAGAAAAGGTGCAGTGGTAACAGTAGTGATATTTTCTCAGTAACTATTATTGTCATAATAGTTATCATATCTCTGTGGATACAATCCAAAAGGTGATTTACCCCATGATAAAGATACAGGGCTTAATTGTGGCAAATGTGTATTGTTGTCTTTGAATTAATAGTACTCTTGTTTCTGTCTTGAAGAGATCGTAAACTGAGCTTCCAATGGAACATTGGCTCAAGGTCTTATCTATTCATTGATACAGTGTAGATGGAGTGAGAATGCTGCATGTTTGGCTCCACAGCCAGCACAGTACCTAAAAGTCTCTGTACGTACCCTGACAATTTATTGCTTTATCAGCGTGGAAGAAAATTGTCTGAACAAGGTCTGAAGTGGCTGAAGAAATGCCAGTGTTTTCTGTGGTTTCATTCTCCAACATGTGCATTGGTCAAAGTGCCAAGTCATGCTGCGCTGAAATCCCAAAGGGAACGAGTACAGTTACTTGAAAGACCTTGGGTAGTTTTTTTGTTAAAGGCAAGGTGAAGTCTGCAAAGGGTTGAATTACTGTTCTTAGTGTAAGAACCACTTCTTTCAGTTCAAGGAAGTGTGGGATTGCATTTTATGGAAATGGTTTGCTCTGGCTCACCCTTGGAAAATGTATGGTTTATCCCAAGTCTGTACCTTCCCTGCAGTATCCTGTATCTGTAACCTCATTGGCTGGAGAATGTTACCGCGCCCCTTTGAACCTCTGTGATAAGAATGCTAAGGCAGAAGGCTCTGCCCCTCTGGCCCCTCTTCCCTTGGAGGCGTCCGGACGCTCCTCTCTCCTCTCCCCCCCTTCCCCCTCCCCCCTCCCCTTTCCCTCTCCCTCAGTGAATAAACCCTCACCTCATCAGCACCCCACCGGCATCTGAGTCTCCTTGCCTGCAAGCCCGGGAACACCACGACCCCAAAAGACCCCAGGGGTCTCCGGGGGGCACTCCCGGAGGACCCCCCATAAATTTAAACAACAACAGATGACGCACCAACGTCGGGCAACAGCATCAGCGACCCTGAGAAAAGATGGACCATGGTAACTCCGTCTCGGTGCCGTCTCCGGTGGAGCGGCCGTTCTGGGCCATCGCGGCCCGGGGCGGCCCCTCCCCCACCGCGCAGAGACCTCGTGAGCCACCACGCGGCCGTCCCACCACCGCCCACCAGCCCGGCGCGGGCCCGGGTCTCAGCCCCTTGGGGCCCCGGCCCGCCTCGGCGCTGCGCGGGCTGCACAGCCCCGCCGGGTGGCGCGGCGTGGGGCTGGCGCGGCTCCGCCACGGCGAGGCTCCAGCGTGAGCCCCGGCGCGGCGGGCCCGCCTCGGCTCGGCGGCGCGGGCTGCGCGGCACCGGCGCGGCCCCGGCGGCGGAGCGGCCCCGGCCCGGCGCGGCCCCGGCGGCGGAGCAGCCCCGGCGGCGGAGCGGCCCCGGCCCGGCGCGGCCCCGGCGGCGGAGCGGCCCCAGCCCAGCGGCCGCGGCACGGGGCAGTCCCGGCGGAGCCGACACGTGGTCCCGGCCCCGCCGCAGCGCGCGCGGGCCCCAGCACCGAGAGAAGCCGCGCGGACAGGCGCCCCTCCCCCCACCCAGCAACAGCGGGGAAGCAGCCAATGCCCCTGGACAGCAGCGAAAGGAACTCAGCCAGACGGCCATCAAGAAGGAAAAAGCAGTCTTCAGTTGTGCCCAAGCCCCGCACCTTCCAAAACTCGGTTTTGTAAATTGTGTAACCTCCTTCCTTACCCTTACCCCCTCCTCCCCTCGCTGCTCCTTCTCCCTAACCCCCTTTCCCTTAACAAACCCCCGAGAGTTAACCCCTTCCTGCTAAACCCGGCACGGCACAGCTAACACCACGTGCTGCGCTGTGACCGCATGGCCACCATGGCCACGTGCTCTCAGTCCCATCTTCCGCTTTCCAAGTCCCACAAGGTAAACGCTAAGAAACCAAACCCCAAAGCTAAAGTGAATTTGTAATACCAGTTTTACAGCCTTGTATAATTGTTAATGCTACTTCGATTCCCTTTCCCTGTTTTTCTGCCCCTGTCCCTAGCTGTTCTGGCCAAACAGCAGGGTGTCCCAAACCCCTCCATTTCCTTCCCATCCCCATGAAGTAGTTTTACAATTATGCCTTTCTAGCTTTTGTGTGTGTTCATATTGCAGATTCCCCTGTTTTCTAATTTAGAAAGCAGAGGCCTTTTCAGGTCACAAGTGTAGATCCAAGGGAAGCAGTTTTTAGATTGTCTTCTTGTAAGGCGCGATTCAGTAGTGTAGACTATTGAATCTGTAACGCTTTTGGGTTTATGCTGTCCTCAGTTAGTTCTGAGGGTGATTGATAACCTAAATTGGTGTCTGAGAAAGTATTTGACGGTTTTTGTAGTTTTTTTCTTTTGTTTCTCTTTTGATGACCTAAAACTGGGGGTCTTTTGTTTTGGTTGAACCAGTTGGAAAGTGAAAGGAGTGGTTTGGCTCAGATCCGTGAGTGTTGGTGACTTGCTGTTCAGGCCTTACGGGGAATTCCGTGACAGATCAATGGCAGCTTGAGTTGATTTAAATTCCTCACTGCCCCTGCCCGGCCCCAATGGGGGAACTGCAGCAGGCCACCTGGAGAATCTGAAGCCGTGTGTGGAGCCCGGGGAACTCCACGTGTTTTCCTGTCCCTGGAATGGGAGCATAGTCAGCGCCTCAGCCTAAGCTGGGGGCTGTGGTGGTCTGAAAAGCCAGTTGGAAAAGACTAGACACTATTAGGCCAGTCACGCTGGAAAGGCTCAAACAAATTTGTTAACTTGTTTCAAATCTTGCAATATAAACTCACATAACCCGTCTACTGCAATTACAAGGTCAGATCAACTGTTCACAGTATAACATAATCCTTACTGCAATTGTATTTGGTTTCATGCTGCAAAACTGTGTAATTACTGTTTCATTTTTTAAATTGTTAATTGTCATATGTCATATTTCTCTTCTCACATTTTAAAGAAAAAAAGGGTGACTTGTGGGATTGCATTTTATGGAAATGGTTTGCTCTGGCTCACCCTTGGAAAATGTATGGTTTATCCCAAGTCTGTACCTTCCCTGCAGTATCCTGTATCTGTAACCTCATTGGCTGGAGAATGTTACCGCGCCCCTTTGAACCTCTGTGATAAGAATGCTAAGGCAGAAGGCTCTGCCCCTCTGGCCCCTCTTCCCTTGGAGGCGTCCGGACGCTCCTCTCTCCTCTCCCCCCCTTCCCCCTCCCCCCTCCCCTTTCCCTCTCCCTCAGTGAATAAACCCTCACCTCATCAGCACCCCACCGGCATCTGAGTCTCCTTGCCTGCAAGCCCGGGAACACCACGACCCCAAAAGACCCCAGGGGTCTCCGGGGGGCACTCCCGGAGGACCCCCCATAAATTTAAACTACAACAAGGAAGTATGATGAATACAGATTAGAGCAGAGCAGATTTCAGAGCAAGTCAAATGAAATGGGATTCTACCTTGGACCAGAGGGGCCCAGGCTACTTTGATTCTCTTTGGGAAAAGAGGAGATTGTGTTCTGGATCTGAAAGCACCACAGTATGTTTGAGAAATACAGCTCTCCTGGTACCTGTATTTTTTGAACTTGGTTTATATATTAGGTATGTATAATATCCTAATAATTCTATGCTTTAGGGTCTAACTCAGCCTGTTGGTATTGATAAGCAATTAATGTACCCAGGTGAAACATATTCTGAAAGTATCTTAGCAGGATACATGTGCTTGACTTTTATGCAGCTGCTTTTGTCTCCAGTGGTGGAAAGGTGACCTGTTTTGGGGTCAGCTCCAGTATTAAGAGGAATTTATTTATACTCAGCAGTCACTGTTACAAGCACAGTATGATGTGACGTACTTCTTGCTCTTGACTTTGAAACAATGTTTTTTCTGTAAACGCACACAAACGTAGGAAAGAGGTTCAGTAGAAAAATTCATGCAATGATTTCAAGAGAAGCTTAAATTTTTGCTAAAAAGAATGATAAATATAACTTTTTACTTTTCTGAGGTGTCAGGTTTTCTATATGTAATACAAAACTACCATATTAATTCAATTAATATTTTCTGTCATCTTTTTATATAATACTTTTAATTTTACTGTGCTGAGTTTGGGGATTTTCACTCATTTTCCATGTTGTGTTTTTGTTGTTGTTGTTGTTGTTGTTTATAGTTTTGCTGTTCATGTTCCATTAATAGTTTCAAAGTGCACACCAAAAAGAGATGTTTGGTAAACAAATTTTCAGCAGATAGATCCAGCAATCTTACTCTGTGTCAAGGAGCAGAAGACAATATCAGCTGAATTTTCATGGAGTTTTTAGTGTTGTCCGTGAGATGGTCATGAAAATAATATTTGCCAAAGCTTAGGGCTAATGAGAATTAATAGTGTTTTTCTGTAGTTTGATGGTTTCTCTGTACATCTGAATTATTCCTTATGTGATAATAAAGATTTAGCATAATTAATGATAAGACTAATATTCAGTTTGCTTTCTTTTACAATATTAAATCCACTTAAAATAATAATAATAAAAAAATAAATTAGTTAATTTTTTCTGAATGGAGAATCCAGCTATTTTCAAGAACCCCTCTTTTGTTTCTTACAACATAGTAGTAATACTTTGAAATCTGGTGTAACAGAAACAACTTGGGGTTATTTTGGGGTTTTTTTCTGAAAGGAAAGGAGGGAAAAATTAGTAAGTAAGATTCTGAGTGACATGAACCTGATGAATCTTCATGTACCAAACCTAGGACAATTTTTGTGTTGTGTTACATCTTAGAGGGATTTACTTGTCATCTTAGATTCAACCAACTATTGAAGTCCCTCTGCTCTCCTCCTCCAAGTAGTAAGAGATACAAAATTGTGGAAAAATAAATGGAACTTTTTCTATTTTGGGAAGCACATTTCCCATTCACTTTCGATGATAAACCAGGTAGAAGTAAAAAGAATTGTTTTGCCAGAAACAAAATGTGGATGTGGAGCTCAAAAGGCCACATTAATGTGTTCATTGTGAGTCAATGGAATCTGAATTTCTTTCTTGCTTTAATTAACAAAATATAAGGAAGAGTTGTGTCTTTTTGACCAACAATGAACGAATAATTTGTGTTTCCTTTTGATCAATAATTCCATCTTTAACACAAGAAACCTCCCAAACTGAAGTTTTTCAAAGCAAGTGCCTTTCTGTGAAGGGATGTGACTTTGAGGAAGAGTTTCTCACCAGATCAGTTAAACAGAAAATAAGTAATTACATGTAATGCATATTTAATAAAGCAATTTTCAGCTTCTTTTTGTCTACCAAGCTCTTCTTCTCATGAAGTTAAAAACTGAGTTGTTGAGACTAACTGGAACTAAAGGAAAGAGAAATTGAGATAATAAAACTATAATTGTAATGATGCACAACAGATGAATAGCAGGGAGGATTTTTCAAAAGGTACAAAAACTGAGCTTTCTTCAAACCTAGAGAATAAAAATAATTTGGTCTATGTTAGGGGTGAACACTGTTTCATCTGAAGTCTGCTTGGTTTGATATAGCTGCCTGTGGGACAGAAATTGTGCAAAGACAAAAATCTCTGTTAGATTGCATCTGCACAATATTTCTCTCTTGATTTTTTATAGCCTTCTTAAATTCACAATAGAATTGATGCTGGCCAGTGCTAACTCTTACTGGGAAATCTGCCCTGTCCTTGAGGGGTCCTAACATCCTGGGGTTCTTGTTAAAGGAATTCTATTAATATGGAACTATGTTTTTACATTGTTTTACCAAACTCTGATTCACCTACTGTGTGATGGCTCCATTAGTTCATCTAATAGTTGTCACACACTAGCAAAAGTAGCAATAAAATATCTTGAAACAACGCAAATTGTTATTTTTACATCCAATCTTTGTTGTATTGACTCTTTGGGAACGTTCAAAAAAAATTAAAATAATTTATTTTATCAGAAATTTTAAGGCCCTCTTCAAATTTTGAATTATTATAAAAACTACTTGTTTTTATAAGAAGTTAATTATTAGCTTAGAAGCATTGTCATGTTTTACATTTGAATATCGTGAAAATCCTGTTCCACGAATGCTGGGATAAATGCCATCTGGTCTCTTGGATCATCCCAGCTGAAAATAAAGTGTACTTCTTGCCATCAGTCAAAACTTCACATTCATTAACTAATTAAAAAGAAAAAAAAAGAAACAAACTCCATTTTGCCAACATCATGGTTTTTCCCAGTGAATGAAAGCTGGCAGTGTATCCCTTTTAGCATTAGTTTATGACTATTCTAATGATAGTGGTAGTTTTGCTTAGTGGAGCTCATTTATCTTTGTGTTCTGTGCCACGTTATGGGGAAGAGATGTGTAATATTCTGGAACTATACAGCTGTCAACTTTCTGGGCTTTTCTTTGTAAACAACTTGATTAAATGAAATGTCATTAGGAACACTTTTGCTAGGCTTTTGCTTTCCTGTATGACTTGATATGTTTGCTGGCAATTTCTCATCTGGGCCTCTCCCCCAAATGATAGCTTTGGAAAAATATGTACTATGGCATTTTGTATAACAGGAAATAAATAATAAAGTTGAGAAGAGCTATTTAATTAGGGCGAGCCACACCTGTTACCTATCTGCATCTCCTCAGCTTTGCATTAAAATGTTAATTGAGCACAGCTGCAGGATGGGCCCTATCCTCCTGGTTTGGAGTGTCCTTGACACTAATGTCAATTAGTACAGTTCAGCTAGACCGCAGAACTGATTTTCCTGCACACATTCCCTTCTTTTTCCACCACTGATGTGGTAGCAGGACTGTTATCATAATGTCAGTTGTACAATTTTTAGAAATTTAATATTGTAATTTGTGGGTAGGTTTTTATTTTGTGCCATTACATGAGCACGATAAGACCAAACCCAACATATTTCAGAGTTTAAAAAATTAGCATAAATGTACTGAGGTACCTCTCACATACTTCATACCTGTCAGTTCCCTACTTTCCTTCCATTTCTCCATAATACTCTTTGTAGGAGACCCGTGGGAATGAGTCAGAACTCTTAGCCAGACACTGGGGAAAGGGAAGAGCCCCTCAGCAGCTGTTGCTCAGGTGGCCAGGCTATTTCATGCTTCCTGGAGCCTCCTCCTCATCTCAGCCACAGTTGCCTCCTTCTCTGACAAGAAGTCCCCTGTGCCCCTCACTGCTTGTCCACCTCCAGCCCCTTGCCCCAAGTGCTGAACAATCTGCTCTCCCAGCAGCAGCGAGTCACACAGCAGCAGAATAGTCAATATTTATGTTGAGAGAACTGTACTTTTATAAAGCATCGTGGGAAAAAAGCAGTTATAAGGATGTTAAGGCACAGCACATTACACAGATCTAACTTAATTTAGGTTTTGCAGGTATAATTTTGCTGTTTAAATATAAGACTAACTGACATTTGTGGCAGACCAACTTATAAAAGCCTGGCCATGTATACATCTGTTTCTCCACCCCACCCCCCCTTCTCAGAATAAAATTGCAGCTGGTGTGGACATCATTTCAGTGCAGTCTTTAAGGAATGCTGGGAAAAGGCATTGATGATCGTTTTAAGATAATAAATTTTCAGTTGGTTCACGTTGAAATGATTTGACAAGGACAGCATGTTTTGTCTCTGCTTAGAAAGATTGGAACCTGAGTACAAAAAGCTAAATTGATTTGATTTTGAACTTCCTTATCTGAAAATGTTTGGAAATAGGAATTTTTTCATTATTTATTATTTGAAAGCCATCAATCCTCCTGCTGGCAAAAATGAAATAGCAGTACATAACTTCTAACCCCATGTTCTGTCAACTTGTAAATACAATCATTATAGAACTTTACATGTGGGAAATTTATTTTATCCATGTGTACTGTGACATTTATGCAAGAGGAATAGATTTAAACAAAAGACCAATTTATTGTCTGATGATCCTCAGTGCATGGTTTTCTAATGGCAGCAGATCTACAGGTTCATAATGCCTTTCACAGAAAGTTCTCACAACAGGTTTTCAGAGATATTGACTTTCTCAGAGCTGTCTTTCAAGAGTACCACAAAAGTTTATCCAATGTACAGCAAGCCCTGTACATGGAAAGGGCAATCAATTAAAGCCTTGAAAGCCACAGGTAAGATCCAAGGAAAACTAGCAGAGATGACGTTCATCAGTTGATGCAAGGGCTGTTTGAAAGTGAGGGCTGGCCTATGAACAGCCTCAACTGGTTCTTGAGTCTGATGGAGTCTCTGCAAAGAGAGGAGTAACTCACCTCTCAGCTCTTTACGACAGAAAAAGAAGGTCTGCAATTCAAGAATTGTGCCTGTTCTTTGATGTCTCCTGTCCTGTAAAAGCTCTGTATGGTGTTCACAACTTCAGGAAAATCAGGAAGATCTGGGTTACACTATAGCTGTCTTGGGAAAAATTATTTCTTACAGGAGGCTGATTGCATCCTGGGGCTGCCCTGACCAGTAGTAACCTACTGCGACCAGAAAGCTGTCATCAGCAGGGCACAATATAGAGATGTCTTGTGATTGTTTTTACTTTGTGACAGTCACTTACTTGTCACTTGTAGTGGGAGGAAGGTCTTTCTGCAGCAAGATGTGTGGATGAATTTGTTTTTCTGTAATGAATTGTTAATGTGTGCTTATCAAATGTGTGACCAGTTGCCTTCTTTGAAGCTGGTAAACAGAGGGAGGACATATTAGGAAAGTTATTTAAAATCCTGGGACAGAGTATTTGTGGCTTGCTGCTACATCAGTTATGTTTTCTAATTACTAGAGAACAGGCCACAGTTTACACTGGTCTGATTTGTTGTGTTTAG
>NC_086247.1:93955837-93985837 GCF_021018805.1 Prinia subflava
AAAGGCAATTCTTATGTTTTTAAATTGAGAGATCTGTAATAAAAGATTTTTAGATTATTTTTTAGATTTTTTTGGAAAGGTTTTCTGTGTCTTTCTGAAAAATGATACCAAGATAAAAACATTAATATTAGGCTTGGTGACTAAATCAGAGGCTACAGATCCACCTATTTCAAACACGTTGTCATGATTTTTCTTGAAAAAATCTTATATTAAGACATTTAAAATGTAGAGCATTACCTGCTCTTAACTATTTTGAAGTCTAGTAATAAAAAAATAAAAGTTTAATTCTTCATGTGTTTATAAATACACTTCATGCTTTTATTTCCATAGCTTCATTAAGACTGAAGAAGTGTATTTCTTCTATGAGAAGAAAGAAAAATGCTTATTAAAACAGATCTTAGAGTCAAGTGTTCAGAATGATTTCATTTTTCAAGAGAAACATTCTTTGTGTTGGTAATAATTCTGGAAAGGATTCTCTGAACTGCTGCACTATGAACTGTTACTCTTCTCTGGCCTACTTACCTTCCTTAAAATCATTTTATATATCTTACTGACATCATAACTGGAGAAAAGTCTATTGAAAAGCTTTAACTTTTTCAACTTGTCTTGTCCCATGTCTGTGCTCTTATAATGCAACCTCTCTGATATTATCAGAGAAAAATGAAATGAATGCGAAAAAGCTGTGAGTCTTAACACTTATGGTTTCCAGCTAAGTCATAATTTAATATGGTCAAGATTATAAAAAAATGAACAGAAGTATTTAGTTTTGGGGTTTTTATTGGTTTGGTTTTGAGGGGTTTTTTGCCTGTGTTTTTGTTTGCCTGGGGTTTTTATCTTAGTTTTTATATAATAATTCTCTAATCTCTAGTGAGCTATTCTGTGAGCTTTAATGCTTATTGTTACTTTTTAATGCAAACTCTTTGGAAATATTCATGTCTCCTAGTTATGGCCTGCAATAGCTAAATACAAATCTTGATTTTTACAGTTACATTCTTTGTATATGTCTGGTAAAAAGATATCTTCTCTTGGGTTGATATAAAGATCTTAATACTCTAGGGTCGATAGTAGGGTTTTTATTCTCAAATCTGTCCATTGAATGGAGGTTTGAGAAAATGTCTGGCTGAAATGGCTTTATGTGATGTCTATTTAACAGCACTTTCTTCCTAAAAGCTGCCTTCACCTCTAAGCCAGGTAATCACAATTTGATGTAAGCTTCATATAGAAAACTGCAATATGTTAGTCTAGGGGCCTAAATGCCAATATGAATATTGCTGGTGTGAAATATGCTAACAATTCTGAGAAGAAGATAGTATTTTTAATTTTCATTATGTCCATTTGCTTGCTTTATATCATTATACTCTTATACCCTGCATTTGTCATGCAGTCACTTGGGCTGGCTCCTGAGGAGTTTGTCTAGCTCAAGTAAAATTCTGCTGAAAGCAGAGCATGGTTAGGATGATTGGATCTGTTCTTGATGGGCTGGCAATACCTTGCACTCATGCCAAACTCTTTTATCTACTTGTTCCTGCACTTCCCTGCACATCTGATGAGAGGACCGTGAAGAGTCACAATAAGGAGTTTCTCTGAAGCGCCATGGACTTGCTGTGTGCAAGGGGAATGCTTTGTCTGGTACTGAAACAGGATTATTGCATTTGAGGGTCTCTGAAAATACCCGTTTAATGGTAGTGATCTCGAACCTTGCCAGTTAGTACTAGGTCAGGTTAATACACAGGCCTGTGGGAGGTAGAACTCTTCAAGATTTCAGGAGGGACATCTGTCTGACATTCTTTGATCTCTGATCTCTTGTATCCCCTCTTTATAGCTATGTGGGTCAGTCATTACTTTCTCAAAGCCACACACTGAGAAGATAACGCTTCTGCACATTCCAGCTTCTAGATATAAGGAAGAGAATTAACACTATTCTGTGCTACAGTCTGCCTGACCTTTTTTGGAGGCCACCACGCATTGCAGTGATGATGCAATGGAAGGTTGATTTCTAGAAAAAGATATATATATATATAATAATTTCCCTTATAGCATTTATTGTATATGGCATGATATAGAATCAAGCTCTCTTGACTGTCTGTTATTTTGAATTATTTATTCTGCAGTAATCCTCATGGATTTCCTGGGAGATTTCACATGGTATAGTGTGTGCATGGTGATAGAAAGGTGCCAAATATGCACAGCATATTCTTTCTTATTTTAAATACTTGGACTTCACAAAAATTGATACCTTTTTTCCTGCTAGTTTATGCAGTTCCTCATGATCAAAGCCCAATATAAAAAAATGCACACATGCTTTATGCCACTCACCCAATTGCCCTGGGTGGAGTTCTCTCTGTACATGTTCTAGAGAGTCCTAAAACAAATTACCCTGTGATATTGTTTCAGATGCAATAGTTTTGTACCATTGAAGCAAAGCAAACTGTAAATTGCAAAACAAAGAATAAAACCATAATTACTGCTTTCATTTATTCATACCATATTAATGTAATATAATTATCTGGCAGGCAGGATTTTATGAATACTCAACAAAAAACCACCAAATGGTTTTTCTAATGAACACATAAAAACCTAACACTTTAAAGCAGTAAATCACATTCTGTTACTTTTACAGTGACAAATGCTTTTGAACTTTATAATTGGAAATAATGTATCCTGGCACCCTGTAAAAGGCTTTTCAGAGTACTATTGTGTTTGGAAGTATTTCAAAATGGACAGTAGTGCCAATGGGATACCTTAGGAATTGTTATGGAGATTTTTGCAATGCACGTGTACAGGGCTATATATTTTTTCATGTTCATTCTGGCCTCCTAAAGAGTTCTTAAGGAATTGGGATCCTAAATATGTCTTTAGGCTTGGATTATATATAAATCATAGTAAATGGAGCTGCTTGAAAGCATGGTGAAACCACAAAACCAAAATTTTTTGAAAGTTGTCCATAATTAAAATTTTCCATAGGGGCTTAAAGAGCACAGTTACCCATCTCAAACATTGTTAAGACCACAGAAGGACTTTGCCGTGAAATAAGCACATAATGAGGTGACAGGATGGTGCTCACTCCAGGCCTAGTGGAGGAGATACCTGGTTAGCACATCCTGAGTAATGCATCCAGACAAAAATCCCCACTGTGGCAAACTCTATGAAGCAGTGACTGCTTGTACCCATATCACTGGTCAAGCAAAGATCCCTGCAGGTTCTAGGAGAGATGGCATCTGTGACCACCAACAACCACTCCCCTAAACAGGCCTCTGTGGATACCTGAAACCTGGACTGTAAGTTAAACCTCAGTAACAGGAACTTGTGATAAGATTAGGAGGCATTTTTTCTGAGTGTTATCTCTGACATAGAGAGACGCAAACAAAGCTGGTGGAGAGGAGTGTATCATTAAAAATGGGCACAAAGAATGCAGAAGAAGGAAAGCCAATTGTACTGAAATCAATTTAGACTGGGCAAAACCTAATTTTGACACGGGAGATTGAGACCATCAACTCACTGCCCACAGACCCGAGAAACCCAGCAACTCAAAAGACAGAATATGGGACTAATTAGAGAAGGACTTATTTCACCAATAGAGTAAGAGAACTGGGTAGTCAATGAGCATTAATTCCTTTGTTTGATAAAATGTATAAATAGTGAAAAGTTCCGAATGAGCACCATTGAGAAGCCCAAGATGAAGAAGGACGAATGGGACACTGCTGGATCCATGGGTGATGACTATCTTCTGCTTGATTTCTATCTCTCTGTCTCCTTCTCTATGAGGCCTGACCACTCCCATGAAAAAAAAGGGGGGAAAGGCTATCTTGACCTTCCTGAGATAATGTATTATTTAATATTATTTACAGAAACACTTTACTAATTGTTGCCCCCTTTACATAGCCCTAAAAGCCTTTTAAAGAACACAATATGAAATAAAGCCACAATCCTAACTGATTCTTGATTTTAAAGAGCACACATAGTGAGGAAGAAATCTATCAAAACAAATTTGTGAAGTTCAAGGCATAACTTATCTTCCTTCTCTGGAAGTTCCTCTTTTTGGCCATCAAAATGATGAGCAAACTTTATACAGGGTATACTAGAGCAGTGGTCTGGTCTAAGAAACTACATCATATTTAACCTGTTTCTTCTCCAGAACTGATGGTTAGAAGATAACCTATTCAGCTAAAGATCTTTGTATTTTGTTTTAAATTTCCTTTATCCTCCATCTTTAGGGAAAATCCTGTATTTGAAACCACCTTGTAACTTTCTGGGATAAAAAAAAAATGACATAAAAACATGCAATGTTTGTGCACTGGGTTGCTGGTGACCAGAGTGTGACATTCTGTACTGCGGCTCTGTATGGATGTTGTATCAAAGATGGAGGGGAATCTCTAATGCTAAAGAAATGATGTTCTAAAGCTGCCTCCAAGGTTTTCAATCTAAACTACAGGGAAAAAAAATACTGACTAAAACTTCTATTGGCAAAAATATTATATTTTTCTGTTTTTCTATTTGTTTCAAATATGCTAACCAGTGCTAATCTTTTAGTCCCTTAGGAAAAAGAAACCTGAACCCCTGAGTGTATAGTGGAATCTATTCTTTAAATAAAGATCACATGTCAAAAGTGCACAACTAGATGCAAAACTATGTGGTTAGGTGTCTCTGTAAAAGAACAGAAATTATCTTCTCTAAAACAGCTTTAATATAAGCCAAAGCCATTTTCTGTTAGAGTGCTGCCATGCGCTTGAAGGGTCAGGAAGCTCATTTTCCTCAAGTCTCAGCCTATAACACTGGTGCAGGTGTAACACACCTAAATAAACATCCACAATAATTTTTGCATAAATGTAGAGCGACACAAGAATTGAGATGCAATTATTTAGCATTTGTGGGGAACGGAGATGGTTTATTTGGTATGTCAAGTACTGACTCCCTTGAGAGAGAGAAACCACTCACTGAAATGTCTAAACTTTTACAATGTGTTGGTACGGTGGCAGAATTAAATAGATAGCTTTTATAGCCATCATGTGTGCAATTTTTGCAAAATCTTATGCTATTTCTGATCAACACTTTTAGAAGCCTTTTGATTAAGACAATGACAAACATTCATAATTAGCAAAAAAAAAAAAAACAAAAAACAACCACCCCAAAAAACAAACCCCAAATCATTTAATTAAGGGAATAGATTAAGAAGTGCTGTACATTTAGTATGCTTAGACTTAAGGAATGAACTGAACATGAAAATATATTTTTAAAAAGCCTAGGGTGTTAACCTTTATAAGCAGAGCACTTTATTTACTTTATACTGTACTTATATACTATAGACTTAGAGAGTCCAGAAAAATAAGTTTGTTTTTTCTTAATATTAGCCTCTCTTGAGTCCTCCCTGTGTTATGTTAAATGGTCTCTTCAAATACTAGAAACTGCTGAAAACCATTTAGCAATATGCAGTGGCTGTTTGAACCATATCTTTCAAAAGAGCAAAGATTTGCAAGATGGTGTTTTTGATTCCCCAGGCCTGTGGGGAAGACATTTGGATAAAGCTATTATGCTTCAGGCTGAGGTCAAAATAGATTTTTGCTCTCTTACCCATAGATTTGTTTGAAAGTATGTTTATCTCTGTACTCCAAATCTATCTATTTATCATTAATCAGAACCCCTGCAGCATCAGTCTGGTTGGAAGGTGGCAGATTCCCAAGTCTGGTTGTGAGGCTGTGGAAGGCAGGAGTGAGGAGATTGAACCAGTAGTTGGTGTTTTTAACAGAGCACAAGGGACCTGTGTGTGGTCCAATGGTGCTGTAACATGTGCCACACCCTGCCCTATTTCGAGGGCAAGTGGGAAGGATCCAGCTCTTATTCCCAGGCCCTCTGTTAACCTAAAAAGGGCACTTGGCTCACCACTAGGGTATTGGAGTTTAAGCTCATGTTCATTTGGTCCTCACACCTGACCCAGGGCCTTTCCTAAGCATCACAAGGTGCTGTTTTGTCTAAAAATTTGGAGTTTGAAGCCTTGTGGCCAATAGACAGTGGGTAGGATGAGGCACGCTGTGGTTTATCTTCTCTGCTTTTCTTGCTATCTTTTGGCTGGAGACTTGATGTGACTTGTTAAATTATGCACATCAGTATAAGAGAATTCCTTCTTCCCAGAAGTGCTGGCTATGCTTGGCTGTCTTGATCCTGGAGGTGAGGTTAAAAAAGGCATTAGAATGAGACCAAGCTCTTGTGCCAGCTTTTGGTTGGAATAGAGACCTATCCCTATTAATAGAATACAGAATACACTGTATTCTGTATGCTAGCACTATTAAAGCTTCCTAGCCCTTCTTAGGCTGGTCCTCAGACCAGCAGAGTAGGGCTGCATGATTATGTCCGCAGGTATTTCAGGAGAATGAGACCCCAACCCTGAACTCCTTATCTATCAACTATTAAATATGTATGAAAATCTAGAATAGAAATTGCTATGAAGTAATAAATACACCTAGTTTCTCTGAACCAGTAACAGTGCTCTTAGTTATTTTTTGTCTGTGTAAATACATCTTGCTGGAGGACACTAAGTGTAGCAACAAGGTGAGCACATTTGGGATCTTATTGCTGTTTCTTTTATTGCATCTTGAATTTGAACCCTCTCCCAGAAGTTCATGTTTCTCTACAAGCAGTATTAATTAACAACAGCACTCTACAAAATTTATGTATATTTTGCAGTTCTTATTACTTATGTGGAATTCCTACCCCGTGTGAAATTTTGGGGAATTTTTTTACTTGCTGGTGAGCCACTAAACACTATTATAGTTGTGTAGTTGAGAAGAACATGTCTTCTGAAAGGCATGAAGCATAAGATGACTTGAAAAAGCTTGTTAAAGTTAGCCCTGCTGCTTGTTTCCACTTGGGCCAATGTCTTTTCAGTTTAAAACAGTTTCTCCTTGGGACAGCTGCTTTCATTCATAGTCAATTTAATCCATCTGGCCACAGTTTTTGATGCTATAAGTACTTTAAACTCTGCTGCAGCATCTCTTTGATACTGTCTTTCTGTTCCTTTGGTTTACATCAAAACCTAATCTTCTTTACAATCCAGTAAATTTATTAAGTAACCCAAGAAAAGATATTTTTTCCCAGAATTTTTTTTTCATCTTCTAGATTTCTTAAAAATATTTGCAATATATTCTCTCACATGTCAGTTGAGAAAAGAAAATATATTTTTCTAAATTATATTTTCCTGTGGATTGCACTGTTCAGTATTCAAAATTACTTTGTTTAGTAGTTTGAGATCTTTATTTTATTATTTCTGTAATATATGCCTAGGACATTCTTTCCTTACTTCCAGGAGAAATTGCATAAATTTGAAATGCATTAATTTTTTTCCTCATCTATGCTATATTTATTTCTTGAACTTTCTCAGAACTTTCTTTTCCTCTTCTGTGATTTGAAAGATTATGCTGAAATGTTGCTGTGCTGTCTCAGTGCACTTCCTTCCTAACCTTTCTGCTTTATCCAAGATTTAAAAATTTAGGTTTTCTTCCACTTTAATCTGCTGAAACCAGAAGTTTCTCCATTAATGATAGCTAAGACACAACCCTCACTGCACTGATTGATGGTATAATTAAGACTTGTATGGTATAATTAAGACTTGTATGGTATATCAGACTTGTGTTTTTTAATTGAAATGAAATAATTTACTGTTTGTGTTAGTGAATTAGTTGAGGTTTCTCACAGGCTTCACTTTGTCACAAGCACTTGCAGAACAGAGCTCATTTTTAATTGGCTCAAGAGCTTAGGCATGGTTAGGAAGGAATAAAACTTTATTTGTAACATTAAAAAGTTAATGTTCTTAAAAATCTCTTTGCTACAAAATTTAAAGTTCTCCTACTGACAGATTATTATATTGAGTGGGGAAAAAAAGGATCAAATCATATCTGACTTTTTTTTTAAAAATAAAGGTTGTACAGGTAACTCCTTGGCTGTCTCATTTAAATACCACCCATTATTATTATCTTTTTAATTCTCTGTGGAACAATGTCTGTAAAAACAGATGAAGTTTGGAAACTAAACTTTGGATAACGCCTTTTTCTTCTTGGAAATAAGTTATTGGATTTCAGTAACTTGTAAGATATGATAATATACATGACATTCCTGCTTTTATTGGTATATTTCCTGTTCATAAATTGGCACCAGCACTAGATGTGTCACTCTGTACACAAATATAGTTCTGAATCTTTTTCTGCAAGTTTAGGAATCCTGTCACTTGAGATATCATGGAAGCTAGTTTCTAACCATCTGAGTAAATCTTTGACCTGCAGCTAACCTCACCTTCTGCCCTCACCCTTCTTTTTGAACAGTGTTACAACTTGTATCTCAAAATTTTCTTCAAACTGTTTTGCAACTTTATCAATTTAAGTCATATTCCAGAGGAACAAATATTATCTTAAAAAAGATAAGTGAACCCGGAGTTCTGGTTTGCACCTGTTTCAAGGCTACATGTGAGTTCTTACAGTTTATTGACCTGTGAAATCTGTTTCAGCCATTTAGCTTAAGTACCTCCAATAGAATGTTATGTGTTTGCCTCGCCCAGTTATTCAAGTAGCTGTGCTATAGAAACATCCTGTTCTGAGTGTCGTTCTTCTGTATATTATCGTCTCCCTCCAGGGAAGGGACAGTAGTAGCAATGACTACCTTGACTACAGTGGAGAGTGTTTCTGCTCTAATCTGTCATTCCTTTTCCCATGCTGCTTATGGTACAGGAAAACTGGCAAGATCAGGTTCCTGTTGCCTCCTGCTGTACAAGTGGGAGGAATTGGGATGATGTGCCATCATGTCTTATACTGTTTCCCCATGTACTAATTGCTTACACAAACACTTGTGCAATTTTGGATTTTTGGATTTTTGTCCTTGACTATTCATATGCTCTTAATGATGGGGTGGTGTTTTTTTTTGGTTTTTTTTTGTTTGTTTGTTTGTTTGTTTGTGGGGTTTTTTTGGGGTTTTTTTTTGGTTTTTTTTTGGGTTTTTTTTGGTTTTTTTTTTTTTGTTTTGTTTTTTTTTGTTTTTTTTTTTTTTTTTTTTTTTTTTTTTTTTTTGGTTTTTTTTTTTTTTGGTTTTTTTTGTTTGTTTGTTTTGTTTTTTTTTTGGTGGCTTTGATGATTTTGTGGCCTGAAGAGCTGAATGGGTTGAAGCTGGAAATAACCAGTGTCCTCTTTGCTGTGCAGTACTGTGTATTCCAGTGTGTGCATGGAACTGGAAGACAGTAATCTGCATACTAAAGGAAGGCACCATTAATTATGCAGCTATTGCACTGTGAGGAGTGGATAATTCTAGGTTTCAATGGCCTGGAATCATTATAAGGGTTATGTTTTCCAATGTAATAACTTTTTTAAAATCACTGATCTTGAGAGACAGAAGCAGGCACCTGAAGCTGGCAGAATTAACCACAAGGATCCTATTGCTTTGCCAGCTTTCCTTTAATTCTTATGCATATGCTTACCATTCTCTTTGCTTGGAGTTTGTTATTGCCTCCCATCATGACTTAGTAAATAATAGCATTCAGGATTCTGTTCAGTGACAGGTTTCAGTGGTATGAATGTTCCAGTGTTAGAAGTGGTAAGTAAATAAAGTAAACCAGACCGAAGCAGTTCTGTAGTGCAATATAGAAGAATATACTTTCTGGTCTTTTCTAAGAAAATGTCTTATACTCTTTTTTTTTTCTGACAGAACCATTTTGTTTCTTCGGTGATTTTTTTTTTTCCAGTTATAATTAACGAGGAAGGGCCGTGCTGAGTCCTTATTTGAAATCTCCTTCTGGAGTAGACTGTAGGCAGTAGTCCCACCCTTCTGCAGTGAATCCGAAAGACCTCTAGCAGGGGCATGGCTCCCACCTTGGCCGAGGGCGCAGGCAGGATCAGGGTGCGAAGCAGCTCCCGGCTCTCTCCGGATGCGGATTCATCCCCGCCGGAGAGCGGCCCTGCGGTCACTAGATGGCAGTCTGTCCTCCGGGATGCGCAGATCCGCCGGACCTGCCGCCCGAGACCCAGATTAATATGATTTGGATCGGCTCAGCCAGTATTAAATCACTTAGATTGTTGATGAAACAAAAATTTACATCACAGATGAAATGCGTTGTTCACACTGAAGCGTGAGGTCTGCTGCCATGGAGCACTTGGATTCAGGCAGTGCTGCTGCTTCTCTCTTCTCCCCTGTCCTCATCCTAAATTTTCAGTTTAGGTGGTTCTTTTTTGTTTGTTTCTTTTTTTTTTTTTTTTTTTTTTTTCTTCTTCTTTCTTTTATTTTCTTTTTTGTGAGGGAGTGCAAATAGAGTAGGAAACGAAGTTGAAGATAAAGTTGTGAATAAGTCTGAAATTTTATTCTTGTCTTCATAGCTTACTAAACAGAAAAGTGTAGGGAATATGCAGCTTACTATCGAAAGTGTTGTACTTCTCTTGTGATGATAATTTCCAGGAAAGCTTATGATTTTTCCACTGCAATACTTAGGTAGCACTTAATGTATTTTTAAATACGAAAACAATAATTTAAAAATGCTAAATGTCTTTGAAGAAAGATAGCATTTGCAGTTCTGCGTTCACCATTTTATTAATTGCCTTCAAATTTTAGTGCCCATTCTATTTTTCTGTTTAAAAAAAGGATTTTTTAAAAAAATACATCTCAGTTTTGAATTTCTTTCTTTTCTGAAAAAATGGTTTCAAAACTAATAAAACATTCATTTAATACTACTCTTTTAACACCATGCTACCAAAAAGAGCTTGAAATGTGTTTAATTATATAAATAATGGTTTCAGAACAAACAAAAATAGGTACATATATTGCTTGAAGAGTACTAAACTGTATAATATTTAGAATAGCAGGCGTTGCATGCTTTGTTTTTATTAATTCCCTGAAAAATGTTCAAGACTAATTTTTAGAAATTTAACAATCAAACAGATATCTGGTGTTTCCTACCTCATTTGACCATCCTCTGCATTCTGCACTTTTTTTCTCAACAGCCTGTCAATATTGCATCGATATCATCATTAGGAATTTTAACAATCAAATGGATTTGCAGTGCATGCTTATCACGATTAGCAAGCATATGCTGCATATTTCTATTAACAGCACGTCAATATCATCATTAGAAAATCAGCAATCAAATGGATCTGTAGAGCAAGCAAGCATATGCTGAGCATCATAATATTTAGAATCCATAAAGGCTTTGCTTAGGATAAGTCTGTTTCTGGTAGTTTATTTTTTCTTCTCATAGAATGGTTATGTAGATGCCATATTTTAATATAAAACCTTTAAAATGCTTTTTCTGTAAATATAGTATGAAGTAAGCCTCTGCCACAAACTACAGTAATGGGGCATTAAGATTCACAAAGGTATCATAAAAGTGTTTATGAAACACTTATAGAATATTATGTCTTTCACTTTGCGACAAAAGCTTTGATTTTCAAGGGTAACTTTAGTAGTGCATACGTGCAGCTATTTATAACATTTCACTGCTTGCATTTAACTGTACAAATGACTTTTAATGCTTTCTCTATATGTATTATTAACCTGTGGTTTAAAGTCTACTATGTAGGAAAAACAAAAACAAAAACAAAAAACCAAAAACTCAGAGTTTAGCAAGACTGAAAATTTATTTCTCATGTATTTTATTAGATTTATATAGAGTGCAATCTAGTATTAGCATTCTAACACGATGAAAATGTAGTAGCAATAGGCTCTAATTTTGTGCCATATGCTGCGGAATTAATGGCATGCCCTTATTGCTGTAAGATAGGAAACAATTAACTGTTCTCCCACATGCATATAAGTTTTCCCTCTTTTGATGCTGACCAAGTGCAGTGATACATTGATAAAGGAGAAATAATGTAATTGGTAAATTCACTTTTGGAGGTCTAAGGAGTGTAGAAATTTTTTATGAAGAACCAGTTGAACTAGTTACCTCCAGAAAGAAGTTTTTTCTATTAGTTTCTAAAGATATTAATTGTAAAAGTAATGGAGAGATGTGATGCAAGTTGCTTTTGTGACATTGTAAATAATAGTTATTGCTGAGCAGAATTTTGGCCTTCTATCTTTGCTACCTTTGAAACACCCATTTAGTTTTAGGCTTCCTTTAAATACAGTAATATAATAAGTAATGGCAGAGTCCTACTTTAAAGAACCATTTGTTTGAGCAGTAAAAATATAGCCTCTCAACATCCTTAACTAATTACCCGTCCTTGTTTATGCTGTTTATGGCTTGTAGGGTAATGGCTCCAGCAGAGCTAATAGCCAGCTGTAGTCTGGCCATCATTGCAGGAGAAAGATTCACTTCTCCTGGAGATGAGTGCTGCAGTGTGCCCAGCCTGCGTGAGGTCTCCGCCGGGATCACGCCCCTGACATCCTGCAGTAGGTGAGGACAAGGACACAGCACACGTGGCTTAAAGACGGATAGTTTAACCTTGCCTAACATTTCACCTTAGCTACGGCTGTTTTTCATAGTTCCCTTTTCAGAGCTGATATGGTAGCTTTATGGGTGTGGAAGCATGATTTTTATCTTGGCATTGGTTTAAGGATAATCAGGTCATCTGTAGAAAAAAAGCCTGAACTCTGACTCTCTTCATTTAGAACCAATGATCTCCCCAGCCTATTTGCCTTGACCGTGTACTTCAGCAATTTGATGATGTCGATTTATATTATAGGAAAATGAGTATTATACTTTTTCTTTATTTCATATCCACTGTTTGCTGCATTAAATAAGTTACTCTGTTGTAGTCATGGTAATTGTACGTTCTGGACTTGCTTCAGATACATCTGTGCCTCATGGGAGCCAGTCACATGGCAACTTTTCAGAAATTTTATATTTTTATATGCTTTATGTGATCAAACTGTGTCCCCTCTGCCTCTATCCCATGCAGGGGCCATGAACTTCAGGTTCACTAAGAGCATAAAACAGGGAAAACTTTCTGGAAGCTTGCATGGATAGTACAAGCACAAACAGAAACTGCTGACAGCTAAGCTTTCCTGTCAGGTAGTTATGCTCAGCTAATGCAATAATAATTTGCACAGAACAATAAGCTGTATTGCTGTATATAATATTCTTTTTTCTAATGACTCGTTATCCTAGGATGATGAGTAGATGAGTAGAATGTAAGTGTATTAAAACATAATTGCTTTTCTATTCAAACAAAAGCATGCAGCATACACATTGTGACAAATGCCTAATGAATAGGAGTAGAGATTTTTTGTTCTGTGTCAGTTTATAGCAATGCCTGCCATAACTGCCTGTTTAAGATCTTAATTGCTTTTAATTTTAACAGTTACCTGATTGTTGCTTTTGGTTGAAGAATCATACAATATTCTATGCTGCTTCACTACAAATGGGAGGTTGTGGGTAAACCAAGAGTGCCAACTTCTGTGATTCAAGTTGAACCATTAGAGGATTACTTTTGTATAGCTCCAGATACTGTACCATAAATAATCATATAAATATTGCCTCAAAGAGGTTTCTCTCAATCCATGGTAGACAAAATGCACTAAAAAAACCTTTGAAAAGGTTTGAGAGAAAAAAAGTTAAACATATAAACAATTTGTGTCTCATAAATGTATTAGCACCAGAGTTGACCGAGAAACTGTGAGTGTTAAAGCCAATCTTACACAACCACTTATGCTGAGTTCCCATAATCATTGGTAAAATCCTAAACTTATATTATACTGGCTAATTCTTCTGTTCAGGTGACACTAGTCCTGGGTAGTCACTTCCGTAAATACATTTGAATTTGGAAGATGCCAAGAAAAAGTTTCCTTTCATTTGCAGCATCGTAGTGACCTTTTCTATTGATGACCAATGCCTGGGCTGTAATTTTTGAGTCTTCATTTATCACCATCTCAGCCAGAACCACAATTGTATGTGGTATCTTTACATAATTAATCTTTGCATCTATCCTTATTCAAACCACTGGAGTTCTTCCCAAGTGGATCAATGGGTATCAGAACAGTGCCTGCACATTACAGCAATAAGTGAATCATCCCCAAGTATGAATCATCCCCTGTATCTTTTTTCCTGGGAAAGTTCAGTCTTCAATAGCCCTGTCTCATAACTAATTTTTCCAGGGCCATAGTCATGACATCCATGACAGAGATTGTAGTTAAACTGCTTTGAGAGCCAAATCAAGAGAACTCACCATTTTACTCCTCTCAGGACACCAGAAGACCATGCTAAAGGCAGAAGGACAAATATATACATATTCAACTGCACCAGGGCAGCGGGCTGTGCATGCATCAGGCAGCAGAGGCTTCTGGCTCAGCATCCTCTGGAGTGTGGGAAGTTTTGATGCTTGCAATGCTCAGACTGAACGTGCCACTTCTGACAAAGTGTTATCATGAGATGTTTGAATATACTTTCTGCTTAAACCCAGTGGAAAATGGGATCTGTTTTACAAAAACTACTTGTAATGACATATGACTTCTGTAAAGCGGTCAGAAACGGGCACTTTATTTTTTTTTCATGTTGCTTTAAATGTTTGCAAAAGTTGTAAATTTTTTTGCTGCTTAATTAAAGCATAACTTTCTGAAAGCCGTGATATACTTCTTGAGGACAGTGACAAGTTCTTTCCAAATAGTACCTCTTTACCACTATCCCTGAAAGCAGACGAGTGAGCCAACACTCAGTGTATGTGATGGCCAGATATACTCCTTGGCATGTTGTGACACTACAGGACAGAAGTACAAGACACTCGTGTGTATTGTCCTTCAGTTTGGCTTCTCTTAGACAGTGCTCAGACTTCTACTTTCTTCTTTTTGCTTGCCATCTTGCTTGCCAAGTCAAGATCTGGGAAAAATGTTGTTCAGACACAGTTTACATATCACTCTCGTGCCTCTTTGCCTGCTGGATGATGTGCTCCTGGGATGCAGTTCCAGCTCTACAGGCTCTCTGCTTTCACAGGTTCTCCAGCCAAAAGCTACAGGGCAGTCTCAAAGCATCTGTTTTTGTGGTTATGGAAGTGCTCCTACTCTGCATAAGCTTGGCCTTTCATGTTGTGGTGTGGCTGGCTTTCCTGCTGCGGTGGTAAGGGATAGGTTACACAAACACACGGGAACCTCACCTGCCAAACACTTGAGAGATCTCTGCTGTCCAGTCCAGTGCTCGTGCCCAAGCTGGCAGAGGGGCTGGAAAGCAACACTGGGAAAGTACTGTTGGGTCTAAAATGGAGCCATGATGAGAAACTAAGGTTATCGCATGGGAAAAAAGGGCATGCAGGAGCTTGGATCAAAGGTCATGCAATTGCAGAAACTCTTAAGAGATATCTCTGTGCTTAGAGTAGCCGAACAGAGCATGAGACTTAAAAAATATGTTTCCTGCTATTAAATTACAAGATTCCCTCTAAATGCCCAGTGATCTGAAATCTGTTCTTGGGACTTCTGCATCTTCAAAACTGAGAGGAACTATTCTCAAAGTGTTGCCATTTCAGCTCAGCTTTTGGGTTTTGTTGTTTGGTGGGCTTTTATTTTTTATCTTATTTTATGGGGGGAAGTTTTTTTTGTTTTGCTTTGTTGGTGTGGGGGCTTTGGGTTGCTTTTTTTTTTTCCTTGTTAGTTTTTTGGTTTTTCTTTTCTTTTTCTCTAATGATTGAGGTTTTCTCCTTCAGGAATTTGTTCTTAAAAGTTTTTACATTATAGACAGAGCCGTGATGGATATTGGCTTCCTGAGGTATATGGAAGTTAGTCAGGTGGTTCCTGGTTGTGACATAGAAATACACATAGGCCTCTCTGCAATCCAAGGCCTCCCATTGTGTTGTTGTTAGGGCAGGTTCTGCTGGTTGTGCTGTATTTTCTGGTAGCAAGTTAACTCTACTAGAATACTCTGATTCTATGGCTATAAAGCTGCCTCTATCCTGTTACACTTTATGTCTGATGCACTATGAAGAAACACACTGCTATTGCTGGAATATGAACTACTTTTTAATGAGTGATTTGGAACAGTGTTATGTTGTGTTCCTCAAATGTGAAGAAATATCTCTACTCTGTGTGAGACTGGACAGAAATAATGTGTAGTTGTTTTTAAACAGTAAGGTAAATTATAACATACATGGTGCTTTCATAGATGTCAAAATTCAAGAGGTCAACTTTTTTTTTAATTGTTTAGTATATGTAGTAAAATATTTTTGATCTTATATACATTGCCAAAGTTTTGGTAAAAATTGACACAGATAATTTTTTGACACTGTTTTGTGATGTGTTTGCTTTGCTTGATTCTTATATAGATCTTTGTTTTGCAATGAAGTTTCATATGTCACAGAACACAGTATTAGTTAATTTTGTTTTATTTGAATAACATCTACCTAAAGTGAAAGAAATTAAAGTACATTCTAATATAATATTAATATAATATTAATTATACTAATATAATATCATATCGTCTATACTTCTATGCAGTATTCAGAGATTAAATTCCCCAAAACTGATGTATTTTACTTCCCACTGCTTCTAAAAAAATGTGACACTTTTCCTTTTAATTAATATCTACTTTATTATTGAAGCGCTTGAAAATATATTGCAGTCTGAGATTACAGACTACTCTACCTGAAGGAAATAGTTTTCTGTAAAATCTTAATGTAATTGCAATAATTTTTCTTATTGCTATATTCTATGTCAATATTGATAGTCACTGGAGAGGTTTTCTTCAAGTGTAGAGAGCATGGAAAGAAGGAAGACAAACACCCTGAATAATTCAAACTCATTCATGGATGTAGTCTTCTATTCCCCTTTCTCCTTTTATAAAGGATTTGCTTAGATCATTTGTTCACATACTGAAGAAGAATGAGGATGTGAACAGATATCAAAAGATAATACCTGGCTCAACTGGCAGCAGGGAATGGGTTGTGATTAGGTAGAGAAATGTTCCTATTTTTCATGCATAGTTCTGTTTGTAACCTTTCTTTTCACATCTGGCTCTATATTTGGAGAAGGCTTTGTTCTTTTACTACATTTAGTAAATTATTCTATTAATTCTGTTGGATTATTTTTGATTTTTTTTCCTTCTGTTCCATCATTGCAGACTTTTCCTTTTTAACTATTGCTGTAGCTCAGTCAGTGGGAGGAGTGACGTTCATATTGTGCAGTAGGTCTTCGGACTTGTATTTGGGACCTTTTAAACTCAGTATTTCAGGCTTCAGGGCCCTCTGTTCAATGTTTATGGGTGCATTTAATTTGAAGCTTACCTCTTAGGTTTCCGTTCTGTTGAGACATTCCCTGCTCACAAAGTTTTTTCCTGCTTTTCAGATTAATTTTCTCACATGAGTGTTACATTCCTCAAAGACAAAGCAAGTTGTCTGCTGATTTTGTTAGGGGATTGTCCACAGATCCACAAATGCTGCACATTATAGGATTTTCATGTCACCTCCTCTCCATATAAATGGCTAAGTGTTGCTTATATGTGGGTAATGAATTCAGTGAAAGCATGGTAAATAGTAGCCCAACCTAGGCAAAGTATATTCTGAATCTACAGCTCCTGATGTGTTTGTGTCCTGTCTGTCTTTCCTATGGACACGTTCAGTTGTGATTCACAAGCACTGGTTCTGCTTTCGTGCTGGGTGGCATCACTTCATAAATATTTTTGTGTCCTGCCTATGGTCCCAGCACCCTGGATTTCCCATGTTTGGAAAGCGCTTGCTGAGAAGTCATTTGGCATATTATCAAATGGCCACAGCCCAGCAATAGGGAATAGGAAATTTTAATATGAAGTTGGCAGGTCTCATGTCTCAATGCAGGCATTTATTTCTTTTTCCCTAGTTAGCTTATTTCTTTTAAAGAAAAAAGAAAAACAAGAAAGTATTTGCAGAATTGAATTAGTAATTTCATACAGAAGAGCAATAATTGTTTCTTTTCAAATTCTGAAAGAGAGAGTTTCCTTTTAGCCTAATAGTTTAGTTCTGTGAGGCAGACTACACTGAAAACAATGTCTTGGGTCAAAGAACTATGTTTTTCCAGGAGTAGACTTCACCTCTCCCAGCCAACAATTAATCTGGTTCTACTCATCCAGGTACTTTAAAGATGCCCCAAGTTAATAATCTCTTAGTTCTTCTACCTGAAGATCTCATTTTTACATAAATGCTACTGTAACCTTTGGCAGTGGTAGAGTAACTGAGTGAAGGTGGCTGTGAAGCCTGGTGGTGAGGGTGCTCACTTGCCAGGAAAGTCACCTTGTTTCCAGTCCTGTTTCTAGACAGGATTTAGTTTATTTAGACTAGCAACACGTTAGCACTGCCTAGTTGCATAGTTGTGTTATATCAGGCCAAAAAGGCTTTTACAAGGCAAAGCTCAAGTAACATAAAAACAATTTTCAAAATAAAAGGCTTCCTAAAATGTGGGTACCTTCTGTAGTGGTAGACTGTATTAGCAGCAGTTTCTTGCTGTCTGGAAGGCCATCTTCTATAAAAGCACAAATACAGTTTTGAGACATACACAGCTAATTTATGACAGACATTAAGAGCTTGCTAAGGCAAGTCAGAAATACAGAAGGAGGCAAAGTAGAAAATGTAGTCATCTTTGTCACTAAATTGCATACTATTAAGAAGGACAGTAGTATGCTGCACGTAAATAAATGTTTGTCTTCCAGGAGATGTGAGGCATAGTCTCCTGTTGTATGCTTAACAGGCTGTGCACCCAAGCTGACTGTAGCTGATTCCCAAACATATTCACATCAAATGGGTGTTTGTAAAGGATTTTACTCTTTTCTGAAGGCGAATATATAACCTCTGATCTTCTGCAAGTTGCACTGAATTGTCATATCTGCACGAGGAGGTATTTTTTAGCCATTTGTGTTTATAAAAAAGTTTATGATTTCACCTGTAATAACAGCTAGGGAAAAAAGCCTGCAAACATCTCACCTGCCCCCCCCCTCCCCCAAAAAAAAGAATAAAACCAAAACCAGTCTTCTAAACTTTGCTCATCCTCTTTAGCATTAATAGCTTACACAGATAAGTGACTCAAAACAAGTTTGAAATAAAATCTTCATATAATTGTTTTGTTTTGAAATAAAAACAATGCAATAAGCTATCCTTTTCTTCTTTCTTTCTACCCACACATGAATACACAGATCATGCAATACTGCTAAGTCCAGAATAAGGCAACAAATACTCCTGATGTCATGACAGTATTTAGGAAATACTGGCCTTCCATTTGATCCTGCCTAGGGTTGGGATTACATTAGAATGTATTTTGTTCCCTTGTGCCAATTCACCTCCTCTTTGTTTATAACTGTAGAGAAATTAGGTGATGAGCACCTACCTTACACACCACCACCATGGCTTGTTTTTCATGTATGCATCAAAATGCAAGTGAGGATTTCAATGAGGCAACCATGTGTTACTAAAATCAACACATTTTCTTCACAATATCTTGTTACCTTGACCACCTGTGCTACTATTTTTGAATTATTTTGAATTGGTTTTACAGTGTGCAGCTTGTGAAGTGTCTTTTGGGAAGAGCAATTAGAGCAGCTCTTTTGTATAATTTAGACTTGGAAGTAAAAGTTATCTTAGCTATTGTTTTGGAGGTAGGATGGAAAGGCCACTGGATGAGGAAAGAAGTAATTTTGGCAAGCCACAGAATAGATGAGGCAGGAAGTGACCTCTGGAGACCATCCAATGCCACATTTCCTGCTGATAGTAGGCCCAACTACAGCAGATGGCTCAAGGCTGTGTTCAATTGACTTTTGAATATATCCAAGGATGGACAGTCCACCACTTCTCTGGGAGATGTGTTCTAAAGTTTGATAACTCTCAGTAAGGTTACTTCAGGGTTTTTTTCCCCTTGTCTGTTCACTGGATATCACTGAGGACAGTCTGTTTCTGTCTTTCTCTGACTAGGCACAAGGTTTAGTCTAGCCTAAGATATTTCATATGTGTATCTGCTGGGCAGATTAATACGCAGAAGATACTTCAGACTGAGTTTAGTAGGGAATCTAGGAAAACTTGGGTTTAGTCAGCTCAAGAGTGGTCATGAGAACTGAGATGTTTTCTGTCACACTGTGCTCTGCTGATGGTGGCCTTCAAGGTGCAATGATATTACATTAAAGCCATGACGAGGTTAATGAGATCTGATCATTACTGATTTCTGAATGTATTGGTGCTGTTGGGAAGATTTGCTAAACAGTGAGATGGCAGCTTATTTGCTTAGTGAACATGGTTGAAAAGTAAAATTCCCAGCAGGGCTGACAGAGGGGGATTTCTTAGAGAAATTGACATAATTAATTATAAAAAAAAAATCAAGGTGTGGCTGCTTTTTCTAGAAAAAAAATAGAATTAGTTGCAGTACTTCATATTTCAGTATCAAGAAAACTCATTGTCACCTTAGGATTTACATAGTTTCTTAGTTGTCTTAATTGTCTCAAATTTTCTGGTTTATTCTGAGTAACAGCACCAATTGGGTGTATAAAGAGCAGATCAGACTAAATCCTGTTGTCAGAAATATATTGTTCTCTTTTTTTCTGCTGTAGTGTCTGGTAATAGGGTTCTTTGAGGATTAGATTGTTTTGAAATACAGCTGATTTTATGATATTCGTGTGATTTATAAACTTTCAATGCTTGATATGAAGAGAAATCTTAATCACCTGCACAAGGGTTCTTTATATAGATATAATTTTACTGTTTTATTGGCATAGTAAACAATAACTGTTTCCATCTAAGAAAAAGAAACTAGGTGAGTTTGATATGAAAACTGCTGTATGTGACATAGTAAGGGCTCATATCCTACTCTTGTGCAGATTACTAGGCATAAAAAGGGCTAAAACATTGCATTGGAAGTAAGTAAATATGTTTGAAGGAAGTTGTCAAACAGATGGAGTTGTCAGGTGAGATCCTCAATTTCTGGTCTTAGTTTTGGATAGTAACGTGACATACAGATAAGACTGGAAATCAGACTAAGAATTGAGATTTTATATCTATCTATCTATCTGACAATAGTATAAGTTAAAAAGTAGACTTGTGCAACTTCTATTGGTTTCAAATGCTTACCATCTTGTGTTCTACATGGAGAAGGTTAAAACCATCCTCCCTTACGCAGGGTTAGAATGTATTTTAGGTAACTTTAAGTGAGCCTGTCTGTATTTTTTTTTTTTCCAAGTCTGTCAGAGTTTCTATTTTGCTTCAGTTGGTATTTGGAGGCACTCTTGATCTCTTTGTTTGGAGACTCTAAATATTTGCTTAATACAACCACTGGCATACGGTATGGTCCCTGTGGTAAAATGACAGAAATCAGTGGTGAACTCCATTCTCCTTGTCTTTCCTTCATGAAAGGATGATGACCAGAACTGAAGTAGGGTGCATTGCATTATTTGTGTGCTGGTGTTACATGATGCCAACAGACATAGGAGTGCATAGGCAGTATAGACATCTCCAAAATATTTAACATCTATACAAAATGCAGCACTTATATTTACCTCTTGTTAGGCCAAGAAAAGCAGGTGAGAGATAGAGCTCAAAAAGTGTGAAGAAACAGGGAAGTGACAGACACGGGGCAGTGAGAGGATGAAAGAATGTGCATGGGAAGGAGTTTTCTTCTCCAATTAAGACAAAACAGATACTTCCATGGAAGTTTCTGTTTTCCAGAAGCTCCTTCATACGTGCCTGCAAGCATAAGTTGCTGTTGTCATGCATGCTTTCCTCTTCCCCCAGCTATTCCCCTTTCTCACCCTCTAACAAAGAGATGTAGAGAATGCAAATAAATTGCCTGTCTGAAATGGAGGGAGCTGTGGGCTTTAGTTGACATTAGTGTATTGTGGAGGGATCCAGATGCACGATACCCATCAAATTTCTATCAATACTAATTTACTAATATCAATAATAATCTGTTTCCCAGTGGATCAGCTTTCTCAAGCAGGGTCTGTGCACTACTTACAACTCTCTGAGCCCTTCAACTAAGGTGTCAATAAAGCTGACCGCTGTTCTGGGGCTATTGACAGTTATTAAAAATGACCTTGATGTAATTTCATGCCTATCAAAACAAAGGCCATATGTTAAGGATCATGAAAAGCTACAGTGAATGAAAGCAATGACAGGCTTCTGCTGGGTGAGGGTAGAGGGAGGTCAGCATATGTGACGATTATTGGCTCCTCTCCTCTCCTTCTTTTCCTAAGGCACTGAGCGGTGGTGCCCCTTGGTAGGCAACTGTTATGCTAAAGGCATAATTGGAACAATTTAGAGCTCAGGGGTACACTTTTTTAAAGATCTGTCATAGCATATCATCTCAACAGTTAATGTGGCGTAAAATATCATAAACACTGCTGAGGACCCTGGAGTCCCCGCTGCAGGGACCAATCGATACGACGCAGTGGATGATCTGTCTTCCCTCACAAATATAGGGCATGCGAGGAGCACTTTCACTTGCTTTCTCATTCTGCCACTTTATGGGAACAGTGGGCTGTTATCTGGGTGTCTCTCATGTGAAGGCAAGAAACAATCCTTTGGGTGTTCCTCAGGCATGGTGATCAATAAGATTTTGCAAAACTGTATGGATGCCAAGTCCAAAACCCAAAATAAATTGGTTCCCAATAACAATCCAAATGTGTCATGTTTACATGCACAAATGATGTTACAGGTGGAAATCCAGGAAAATTAGAGGCATCACAGCATATTATGCCCTCCTCTCTTTGCTCCTAAAAATCAGTTTGCAAGGATTTCCTCATCAACTTATTAAAAAAAGGGGGTCTATTTTTATTCTCTTTGGATTAAGAAAATGCCTTCCTGATTTGGTAAAGCATGCCTGTTGTCCCCCGGCTAGGCAGATCTGTGCATGAAGCTGCCCCTATAACCCCAACTTACTCCCAGTGACACCACAGCCACTTAATGCAGTGGCAAAACCAGGCAAAGGGTTTATGGTTTCCTCTCACCAGTCCCACCCCCACAGCCTCTGGACCGCTTTTAGAAGTGGTAAGTGTTATCTCTAGATTCCCTTCTGTGAAATCATCCCTTTCAGGATGCTAGAGGACCAAGCAGGGAGTGGCACTGGGTATCCTTGGTCACAGCCTGGGCCCTGGGGACAGGAGCAGAGTGATTCTTCTCTCATACCCAGACATTAATCAATGGCAAGACCTCCATGGAAGCCTTCTCAGTGTGAGAGGATAGGCTTTAAATTACAAATCTCTAGGCAGGAAAGAAATTATAAATTTAATTGGCCTGAAATAAATCATTTTAGATCACATCAAACTAAAATAATTTTTTCCTGTCAAGAAAATGAAATAAAAATAACTTTAGAAAATCTACAATTTTATACAGGAAATTAACACACAGGTTTTTCTACAAAACCCAGAACTTTTTCTTAGCTACTTCAATCAGGATTTTATTCCCAGTTTCTTTTGTGTATGGCACAAGGCAAGCAGCTTAATGTCTCCATCGCTGAGGATACAGTGTGGGTCTTTCAAGATTGTTGTGAATGAAAATATTACGATTAATTCTTTTTGCATTTGTGAAGTCTGCAGACCATGTTGAGTTATATCTAAAAGCCTATAAATATAATTTAAAAGAAAGCTAGCGAAAATACTAGCAATTTGGCTTGAATGTAAAATATGGCCTGTTGCAACTATTTTGTTTTGGTTTTATTTCCTTCCTTTTTTTTTTTTTTTTTCCTTTTTTCCCCACGGCTCATTATAGCATGATTCTGTGATAGCCCAAGATCTAAAGCCACAATTTGAGGAGTTCTCTCTCTGTCTTTTGTGTTGCTCCAAAAATTCAGCAGGTTGGGCAGTGGACAGATACACTTGAAAACTGATTTAAGAGAAAAAAATATTGCAGAAAATGGAAACATTTCTTAATCACATGAGTCTCTCCATCTAGCGTGCCATGAGATCACATGGTTTTTTTCCTGATTCTGTACTGTGAGCAATGTGTAAAGGTGGAAAGAAGCCACTAGATAAGTGAACACGTCATGATGGTTGTATTTTTAATATACTTAAATACATCACATAGAACCTGGCACTGTTTGGATTGAGTTATCTGCATAATGGGGTGATTAACATTAATGGCCATTACTCTCCTTCCAAAGGGTTTCCCTGATGTCTAAGCAAGATGCACATGGAAACTTAAGTGTGGAAGCATGTCCAGGGACAATCTTGTTTTCTTTCCAAGACTATATTTTGTGGAAACAGAAAACATGACATACAGTTTAGTTTATTGAAAAAACAAGTTCTTCTGCTCTGAATGACTTCTTGGAGTATGCACGTTAATGGTAGCTAAAACGTGTAATCGAACATTACCTAGGAATTGCTATGCATGTACAAATAGGCTTTTTTAGTTGAAAGTTTGAATTTGAAAGCCTTGAAAATTTAATTAAAAGACTCTTAAGATGTTATGAATATGTTTATAGTTCCCATGGAATTCTGAATCTCTCAGGCTTCCTTTTTTTATTTTTCTGATAACTTGAATCGATATGCACATTCCCTACACCATAACATTTGTATATCCAATCGTCTGTAATGTACCTATTTGTGCAACATCTCTGTGAGGCAAGGAAGTGTTGTTGTAATCAAATTTACAAATAAACTAGGAAGTATAGGTAATAAAAAAATTCTATTATGCAACTGCTGAAATTTTAGGGGGCCATTAAAAAATGTTTGTACAAAGAACACAATTTATCCATTTTTGTCAGGGAGAGAGATAGAACAGCCCTCTTTACTAAGAAATCTTTGAAAATGTTAAAAAAAAAGAAAAATAAAGAAAAAATGTTACTTGAAGGGATGAACTTTCACAACCCAAGTAATTTCTTTGCACTAGGATTTATTTGCACTGTGTTTAGGAGGAGAAATAACATTTTTAGTTCTTGATTTTTTTGCTGTCTTTGGGCAAATTAATTTTCCTTTGTGTTTTTTCTTTGGGAGTATTCACCAGGGTATCTTTTAATGTGTTTACACAAAAAAAATCTCTCTGAGTGTTGGTAAGGTCTCAAGTTTCATGCTGTGGGTTACTTTTTCACCAACACCACTGCCTGCTATTATAATTATGCATAAAAGAGAAAGGCAGGGGGAAAAGTCTCACACTAAAATAAGTGAAAAGCACAACTAAACATATAATACAACTAAAATAAGTGTAAAGCTGCTTAGACAGGGCCTTAGCTGGTGATGTCTTGGGTAATTATAATGCAGTTGACATCCATAAATAATGAAAATAATTAGATTAAAACAAATTATAAATAAGCAGAAATGTAAATAAGAGAAAAGCATGATAAAAATAATCACATAGAAACATAATATTTAGAAGATATGGCTGATAATGTGATATAAAGGATTAATATAAGATGGCAAAGACTGAGACTTCTTCCACAATCTTTTATTTTCAACCTAACCTTTTTAAAATTAAAAGGATTTTATATTTCTGTAATTTATTATGTGAAATTAGCTTTGGTCAGCATGGTAAAGTTGGCTCTCTTTTTCAAAGAAAAAGGCAGTGTCATTCAAGATTATATTCTGGCATTTTATTACATGTCAAATGTGTCATTGCTATATTACCAGATCAAAGAGTTCTAAGTGACACTTTCTAATCAAGACTGTCAAGAGGTTTCATTAGTAAACAGAAGCCAGAAACACTTGGGGTAATGGTTCAATACATATTTTACAGTTCTGAAGGAAGGATAATCAGACCTTTTTTGAAGTAGCAAATCACTTTAAATCTGTGAAAATGAATATTTAGTGAGATCCTAAGACAATGTTTAAAACTAAAAATGCAGTAATTTATCTGAATGGTGTATTTTATTAGGCTGAATCTCTTCACAAAAATGACTTAAAACTAATCATTTGCACCCAGCACTTCAGCTAATAGAAGAATCCTCCCATCCAGAGCTGGCTGCCAGAAAAGTAATTTTAACATAGTATTTAATCTTCCTCAAAGTTTTGGTGCATGTGAGAGATCCCTTGCTGAGATAACCAAAGACATGAATGAGGAAGAGGAGTAAAATGCGGGCCTGTGGCATACAAATGTGTCTTAATGTCCTGCAGAGTTTTTCCTGGGCTGCTTTTGAGGAGTGTCCCAAGGGGCCAAAAGAAGTGCATATGCCTCTGTGTTGTCAGTTGCACTGTTTTCTGGCACTGCCATCTGGCTTTTGAGACACACTGTGAAGCCGTTTTCAACCTCTTTTTTAGAGGCAGAGGGTGGGCCTTGGAAGAACCTGTGGAAACGTACCACGGTGTGTGGTATTTATAAACTCTTTGGGACAAATTGGATCTACCGGGTTAGGATTCTTCAAATAAGTGGTTTTGAGACAAGTTTAAGAGAGCCTGTGCTTGCCAGGCGTGGATGGTATGTAAAACAGGCTTTTTTCTGCTCAGACTTTGGCCATCTGTCCAGTGTTTCTGGATGTTTGATAGCCCAGAGAGAGCGTGAGTTCCATATGGGCTTGTAGATGTCTGACTGAGCCACAGTTAGGTAATTTATGCAGTTCATGGAGACTGTAAATGAGCAATAGGCATTTCAAAACTGAAGACTGAATATGACCTCTTGGTCTTCCATTTTGACGCTAAAACTTATTAGGTAAATTTCTCTTTAAAAAAAATTAAAATAATAATAATTAATTCCACCAAAATTGTCCTCAATATAATAGTCCCTTAATCTTTACATGCTCTCATGAAACTCTTACAACTGTGAAGATTAGCATTAGTATGACAACTAAAATAGGAATTCTAAAAGGGACAAGTATAATAAGTCGTGCTGACTGAGAACAATCCTTACATGGGAAGGAAAATGATGGTTTTTATATTAATGAGAAAAATTATCCAGCAGTTACTAGAGAGTTTCCTCAAGGTTCAATCATTGAACAAAGATCAGTTCATGTTTTTCCTACTATTCAAGATAAAAGGTAAGGATGCTCTAAAACAATGTCTTGGCTGCACAAATCTGGAAGGCATCATAATATAAAAGTTTTGAAAAATCTGCAGGAAAAATTGGATTATTTCAAAACTCTGCAGGGAATGAAGTCCTCCTCAGGCTTAGCTTTGTCTCCTGATTCAGGCACATCAATTATGGGATTAAATCAGATATATATTTTATGCTGACTTCCTGGTATTTAAGTATTTCTGCAAATTAATTAGGATTCTGAACAAGTAGTTGCTCAGCATGGATGTTGATAGGAGGTACACCTGGAATAATTATAAATATTTTTCTCTCCCACAGGTCTTTCATTTTGTGCATATTAAGTGTTTCTGTAGAAATCTATTAGGAATATCAACTTTGTTTTCAAGTTTTGTCCTAAAACCCAACATATCTTTCCTAATATGTTCTTTTATAAAAATATGCAGGGACTGGATTCAGTGATGTTAACCTGTGTTGTTTTCTTTTCCAAAATTATTTAATTTCCCTTTAATAGACAAGACAAAGAATAGACTTCTGTCTTTAGAAAAGTGCATGTTTCTCTTACTTTTAGATTTATGCAAATTAGTCTCTCAAATGATTGAAACACTTTATGATCAGAGCTCTGTTTCTTTCTGTGGCCTCTTTCATCTGTAAAATATATTTGCAGATTTGTTTGCTGCTATGGAAGTATATTTTGACATCCTTGGATCATCTGACCCGTTTCACTGCTCATAGTTCGATTCTAGAGCTTGATCCTACTGAATCATATGAAATATGATTCCAGCCTGGTGACTGTGTTCTTCTGTATTAATTTTCTGTGCAAATGTTCTGTCTGGTCAATGTACCACACAGTCTTTTGTAATTAATATAAAACCACCATACCAGGTTAGACTAACACAGGGGCCTGTACACTTTAATGATCTCTGCAATGAGGAAATTCCCTTACAAATGTTGTATCCAATATTAGTCACAATGTTAATTTTCCAAATATTGGCTAACAATATTTGGAACATGGTAATCAGATTTTGGCCCTCCATTATAAATATCTTAAAAAGGGGCCTAAAGATCAGTGTGATGTCAGCAAATGTGATGATAATACGAAGAGACTGATAGCTGTAAATACTTATAGTTTCCATATGATACTCTGCCTTGTGTTTCAGGTAACCCAGTTGTATGGTATATATAAAGGCAGGAAAAGCAACTTGCCTTGAGAAACACTAAATCTGTCAATTTTGTATTAAGGAAAAATAAGCTTAAGACCATGATCTCTGACAGCAGGGAACAAGAATTACTCCTACATACCCCTGGCTACTGTGTTTACCAGCTCACTGCTTTCAGAAGAAATAATGCACCAATTATAACAGCACCAATTCAACCACATCATCATAAACCAAACTCTTAACTTCTTAATTTTAGCCCCTAGGTGCCTGCTCTTAATATTATAATGATGAGATTACAGTACAATGGTTTAGAAAGTACAACAGGTATAAAAATGTAACATTTACCCAATTAGGTGCAGTCAGACCTTGTCCACAAGATCTTTTCTTCCACCTTGCTTTGTTTCTGTGTGTACATTTGTGAAAGCCATGGAGTATCCCTACCAGTTTTTCAGTTCCGCGGAATGGAGTCCCTAGCATAGAGTTTAGAGCTAGTTGATCTGCCAGTCATGAGACTGGATATTTATACCTAATCTTAATGAAATGCCCAGATTTTGAATTAATTTTGTCATGCATGACACTGTCAAGTTTGTTCTGTTCTAGTCATAGCAAAACTTATGTTTCAGTGGTGCAACAATTGACTGGTTCGGCAATGGAGCTACACTTATGACTTGGAAATCACAGTATCTGCTGGTACCTAATAGATGTTCTCTGAAAGATAAAAAGTGTTGTTTAGCCCTGTTACCTTTAGCTGTCAAAAACCTGAGTGACCCTCCAACACATTTCCTGGTCATAAGAAAGACCTACAGAAAGACATTTTAGATATGATTTCTGTATCAGTGGTCTTACTGTCTTAAATAAAGATGGCAGTAAAATCCGACTTAATTCTGATGTTGGGGTGGGGGACTGTAGTGGTAAATGAGCCCTTTCCATTCCATTCATGAATCTCTAAAGCATGCACTATATCCATTCATTTTTTCCTCCCACCCATACTCCAGTTGAAGCTGCCATAAAACCTGCAACAACTCCCTTGGTTTAGCCTGTGTTGGGAAATACATCTCTTCACATCATATGTGGTCACTGTACATTGTAGAAGTGCAGTTTTGCTGTATGGCTTCTCCTTCAGAAAACTCTCCTGGATAGTCCAAGGTTATTCACTCTACTGTGAGGATTTTTTGTTGCATGGTGTCTACATACAGTACAACAAAAAGAATTTATTCAATTTATTCTATTAGATTTGGAAGATCTCTCACCGTTTTTAACGTTTGTGAGTTTGAGATCAGTGATTTCTGTCTCTGATGACTACTGAAAGAAGGACTTTGCTGCTGGTCCTGGACTTGCATGGTCCTGGACATAATAGCATGGAAGCAAAAGACAGCAAAAAAAAATGTTAACAGAGTTAAAATCTCATGCAAACTCTCCGTCTCCAAACCCCACAGTCCCCAAACCAAATGAAAAATACTCTGAAACAAACAAACTCCAAAAATCCAACTGACCACCACCACCACCCACAGACCACATAAAATTCCAAAGAATGAATTGCTAGGAATGAGACTTAAAGTCGTGGCCTACATCCAGCTGGACGTTGGTATACATGAGGTGGGCTGACTGCTCAGTTCTTAGCAAGTTCTATTCCCCTGTGCAAAAGCACACCAGTGCAATTCACCTGTGCACACTGTGCATGAGGATGGGCTGCATGTGCCAGAATGTGCATGTGAAGCTGTGACAGAAAGAAAATTGGGACTGTGAGGAAAATGTGTTAGCTGCCATTTTCCTCCTCACTGCTCATGTAGCCACTATTGTTTCTGATAATAGTTCACCTGTGTCATGCACATGGAGTGCCTGGAAACCCATGGGTACATGCACTAGATATCTTCCTTAGCTGTATATTCATCTGGATCTGTCTTCAGGATATTTTTTTAAAACAGATTAAGTGCATTACACTCCAATTCCCTGGTAAAATAGCAAATAAATTCTGCCTAATGCTAGCATTAGTCATTTCTGTATTAATAGATCCTTCAATCTAATATTTGTGCTCTCCTAGATATTCAGAGTTTGGCATCACT
>NC_086247.1:93990837-94045837 GCF_021018805.1 Prinia subflava
ACAGGACTGAAGTTAAATTCTAAGATGTCGTTCATGTACTTATTACCTCCCTAAGCAATTTTGTATTTGATGAATTGTAATATCCTTACCAAAATTTCAGAAGAGTTAATCATGTGTAACACAGATAAAGATTTGACCAAATACACTTATGGCTTTGCTTTCTTACACAAATGTTGGCTAAGGCACTTGACTAGCAAAGCAACCTGAATTTGGGAACATTAAAAGTATGAACTGCCATGTGGAGCTCATACAGTGCAGAGACACAGTTGAATACAGGTTTTGAATACAGTTGAATACATCTTTGGGACTCAAAGATCTCACTGTTTGTACTCAAGATGTGCTACTGAGCTGTTATGAAGGGACATGAACATTAAAAAAACTCTTCTGTTGAGGATGCAACTATGTAAAAATCTTGGAAGACCTTGAGCAAAGCTTGTTAGTCTAACATTGATTTGCCTGGGATTTCCTGTGACTGAGTAAGAAAATGTTGAAGCATTCTCTGATATGTCAACAACAGAGAAATGAGATTTGTAGTATGACAAAGCTTTGTAAGTCTTCCTGGCTCACTTAAAAATTATTAATCATTTCCAAATGCAAGCCTCTTCTCTAGGAGTCTTATTTTTGGAAAATAAAATTCAAGACTGACTGCTAATTTTGCAGCCCTGTCTTTATTTCACATGGGAAGATGCCTGACTTGGTGACTGATACAACTGTCCCTGGGCAGGAGAGAAGACTTCTCCTACAATTAGAACATGTCTTGTTGATGGAGTGGGGTAGCATGTACTATTTCCATTTATATGTGCTTGCATGCACATTTTCCCTAAGGTAACATTTCCTATTATTTTTGGGGATCATAAAACTTCTTCACGTAAGTAAGTATATTTATTTCAATCTATAAATAAAGCTAAGATTGCTGGCCAAAACCCCAATTGCTCTTTAGAATATATAACCATCACAAAAGTAAAATAATAATAAAGTAAATTAAATTGTTTCATGATTTACTTCCATCATATATAATTTCTATAAATCCACATTTATGACTATAAATTTGAACTGACAGATCCTTTGTAGATTAAATAAGGCTCAAGAGTTGCAGGAAACTACTCATACTCATTTTTCACCTTTCATCCCCTGAAGATGCATTGAGTCTTACCACCCTGTCTTCTTGAAAGTTTACTTTATTGCCCTGCCTTCTACAACCTCACATTTTTCATTTGATTTTCCTTTCTGTTCTGTCTCCAGGCTTCAAACATCTCATGCTTTTTTCAAACCAAATTAATTCCTTTAATGTATATCTTTAATCTGAGGCTCTGAAAGTTTAAGGAAACTCAGAACAAGAAGAGGTGAAAGAATTCAGTCCATTTATTTGGTGGCAAGAACGTGACAAGGAACTAGCTGGGTCTATGAGAGATTTGTTCTTTTAAGCCTGAAGATATTCACAAAAGGATGGGCATCCCAGGGCATCAGAGATACAGATCTACAGCAATGTGGCTTTAAATAAGTTAGATTTTATGGATATTTTTCATATAATATATACAAGCAAGGTGTAGCTTAGGAGCATTTAAATTCAGGAAGACTGCATTTTCTGTACACTGACCAGAAAGAAGTGGTGCCCTGAAGGAAAGGATGCAGGAATTATGTGAATTCAAGGAAATTACTGTTCTAGATTTCTCCATTTTCCATTCTTCCAAAGATGACATCCTCATAAATCCTAAAGATATATTACCAAATGAAGATGTTATCTCATGGAAATAGTAATGTGGGATACTTGATAATTCTAGGAAGCTTTTTCTTCCTTGTCCTTTTTTTTTATATGAACAGTGATGTAAGATCCTGTCTCTTACCAATTTAATATGCATGAGATTCCAAGGTTGATATCAAAATAATTTTCTCCAATGAATTGTGTGATCTTTCAGTTATTAGTGTCATGTATTGTACTACTACTAGAACCATCCTATTCAATAAATCTAATTTGTCTAATCTAAACTGTCCAGCCCTGTAATTCTGATCAATTGTTAAAAATTTGGCAAGAGTGTGAGCATACATTTTCTTTAGCATTGTCTTACATTTGCTCAAAGCTGAGTGACTATTAGGGATATTAATAGTTCTTAAACATGCAGACATAGGAAGGTTGTGAACCCTGAATTATTCCTATTAACACCTTAACTCTCTGCAGACAATCTAAGTTTAGAAATTCCTGAATTTTTTGGTATAAAAGCAGAACATTTTTTTCCCACCAAATTAAACCTCTTCTGATAGACTGGATTATTTTGCCTTACAGTAAGAGCCAGGTGCTCACATAGCTTATGAGCATCCATCCAACAAAATTTATTCAAATGAGAGATTTTTCAGGAACTGCTACATTCGCAGTGTACACTGGACCTGTTGATCTTTGTCAACTGAAAGTAAAATCACTGAATAGTCTGAGGTGGAAGGGACCCATAAAGACCATCAAGTCCAACTCTACACTGAATGGCCCATACAGGAGTTGAACCCCTGGTCTTGGTGCTATTAGCACCGTGCTCTGAGCTAAGCTAGGGCAAACAAATCAGTTCAAAACACTTCCAAGACTCACTGCTGGAGTCACACCACCACAACTCTGCAGTTTCCAGTCTTGACATATTTCTTACACTTACAACTGGCTAGATATGGTGGTTTTGCTGCTTTCTGCTTGCCATACTCATTACTCAAAGTGTAAACACCATCATTAGTCACTGGAAGATTATCCATATAACTATAACTATAACTATATATATATATATATAATATGTATATCTCCTAAATACCTAGCCATACACTATGTTGAAAGCTTCTCAGTTTGTCTTGTATCTCCCTTCAAGAAAATTTGGTATTTGTGCCATATCTCAAATAGGACAGTGTGTCCAGGACTTGAAAGGAAAACTGGACTCTGTTCCTCATGCCCTGGCTTTGGGTGGCATTACAAAAGGTGTTTCATATCTCTGCCACTTGTAATGATGAAATTTGCAATGACCTTTTGTGAGAAGAAATAAAAAATGAAGATGTATTATTATTACTAACAATCATGTGGAACAAAAGGCATCTGCTTTCTATTTCTTTGCTTCCTACCCTCTCCCTCCTACAACTTAACAACCTCCACAGTGCCTGCTTCCTTTACTTTCTTTCACCCTCTCCTTATGTACACACATTTATTCCCTGGTTGACTTACTGTATGGCAGAATGAACCTTCTCTGCCTAAATTTAACTAACCTGAAAACAGGAGTTCTTAATGGGAATGCTGACACAACCTTAACTAAAGCAGTGTGAACACATTGCTATAATTTATAGTGTCAGTCTATATTCTAAACAGTTTCTCTATATACTGTGTGCTCCACTCAAACAGGAAAGGAAGGCACTGCAGTGAATTATTGTGTAATTAATCATTCGACCATGAGGGACTCATTTACTAATTAAAAACGTAAAAAGAGTAAATTGAAATAACCAGTGACTACTAAATCATGTCTTTTGACATGTCAGCAGCATTGTAATATATCATAATGTATCAGTCAGAGACATCCAGATCCTACATATTCTGTTACCTTTTACTTCAGAGCTGCCAAAATCCTTCATTATACTTGCAATGCAGTTCCTAGTGTCATTCATACAACCACCACAGCGTGGTAAATTGAGATACGAGATACCACTCAGGCTGATGTATGTGCACAGAATAAGTCAGAAGTGTAGGATTCTCTGCCCTGCTGATTGTGCTGACTGTCTCTGAGCATGTTGTACCAGTACAACTTTTCTGTGATCTCTGGGAAATGAAACTGTGGCTTAGAGGTCTAATTGTTGGGTCTCAGGTATTCCTGTCTCTGGAGCATTTATGGCAGATGGAAGAGATCTGTGCCTTCACTACAGCTGTGTTCATGCTTTGGTCTGCTGGCACAGACCTGCATTCACTGGTAGATTAAAGAGCCTTAAGGTGTCTATGGAACTGCAGATGGAAGGATTTGACACGTTGCAGTGCTAGTGCTGGGGACCATCACCCGTGGGGTCCTGTAGAACTGGTAGGGTACCTGAGCCAGAGACACCTTAAACCATCACAAGTTACCCTGCACTCCTGAGTATGGGTATTGAGGCCCAGATCTGCACAGACATTATGTGTTGGGACTTTTTAATCCACCATGACAAGAATTCAGTTTAGAGGTTTTTAAGTAGTGGTGAAAATTTGTGCTGTTTTGTTTTACAGTGGGGTGAGGGAGGGAGGATATAATTTTTTATTATTGATTTAGCTTAAAAACTTTTTCATTGTTTATTCTGGACTCAAAGCTGTGTTTACTTTGTGTGGGTAAAAGATGGAGATGCAACTATGGCTCCAAAAAGGCTGGTAGAAGTGCTAGAAATACAGTTCTCATTTGGAAAACAGCTTAACAAAGATGCAACTTTTATTTTCTCAGATTTAGTCATGTTCAGAAGGAAACTAATATACATCCCATTCTGGTGGAAAGATTTTTTAGTATGATTTTATGTAAAATCATCTGAGGGAATAGAGCTGGAGTCTCTTTTCTTTAAAATAATGGATTTATTTGCTTAGCTTTAGTTGGAATGGATCAATTACTGCATTTGCATACTGATCCATTGAAGAAAATAGATAGGGCTTATAAGTAGTGTGGTTTGTGAGTTCTCTATTGACGTTGGAATACAAATGAAAAAGATAATATGCCAGTTTAGCTTTCATGTTCCAAGTTGAGCTTCCAGTCTTGTAGCAGGGATTTTTTTTTGCTTAACTGGAGAGACAGATTGAGTTCTGGAAGCTGTTTTGTGACAATAAATGTACAGCCTTATTATGATGTTTCCTTCAAAACAGTTTACTACAGTAAATGGTCAGTAGTCTGGGCATTTAATGATATTAAAGATTTCAGGTATTAGAGTTTTCATGCAAAACCTGCTGATTTTTTCCCAAGCTGGGGCCTTTTGCATACTAGAATTATAAAAATTATTTTCTTTTTGAACCTTTAATTCATCGTTTATAATGATCTTGAAAGAAGAAGACGAAGAATATATTTTTGCAGCTGGACATTAGAAAACAATGGTTTTTCACTGAGTGGGTAACTGTATTAGACTTTGCTCTGAAGAGAACCTAAAATTCAAAAAAAGCCTCAGTTATTTGCTAGTCCTTAAAATTATGAGGGGGGAAAAATATGTTGCAGGGGGGAGAAGTTTTATCTATCTCACCACTATAACATGATAAATAGTTCTCTTTAGAAGAATCTACAAATATACAAAAATACTGACTGATCACTTTTTTCTATTTTTTGAAGACAAGCTTGACATTACTATGGAAAATACTGTGATGTTTAACTTTTAATTACCAAGGTTTCATGCTTAGAGTGTGTAATAGTGTTTTATGTTAGCAAACATGTTTAATAGTTATCTGCTCTCTCCACTTGTCTTCAAATATTGTGATTTAGATAGAACCGTAATGCACAAGAGCAACTTGTCCCCAGAGCATTTTTCAGAATATAAATTAAGTGATATTATAACAGAGCCCTCACTTAGCTCAGCATAATGAATATGAAACATCATGTACTAGTGACCAAGGTCATGGTATGAGAATGAATTACTCTATTAACTTCTCTTTTAAGTAGCATTAGAGATAATAAATGAAGAGGTTTAATGGCATTCTGATAATATTATTCATGTAAAAGTAGCATACTTTATCTTGCTAAAACAATTAAGATCCGTTTTGAAGATATTTTACACTTTGGAAATATGATGCCTAGAAGTGTTTACTGCATGTTGCAGAATGCATCAGCATTAGCCAGTAATGCAGATAATCTGATAAAAATCAAAAAGCTGATTTGTATACCATGCTAATTCAGGATCATCTCCTTGGCCCTAGGTACTGTCCAAATGCTCCATAAGATTATGGCAAGCTTTAGTGATATTAGATTAAATTCAGTTCTTTTGCTTATAACTTTTTTTTTTCCATGAAAGAAAATTACATCCATCATTCTTCTCTATAAACCCTCTTTAGCTGCCTGCTAAGTAGTACAGAATATCGTATTTTAAGCCTGGTATATTGCTTTTTTTTTTTTTTTTATCCAGACATATTTAAGCCTCCTCTGTCAGTTTTACAGTATATTATTTCAGGGATAGAAAGTTTTGTTATTATTGTGATACCTCTGTATCTGAATCATAAAGAGACTTAACAATTTGCCATGTGTTCCATAGCATACTCACATGTGTTTGAGGAAAATGTAAGAGCAGCTGATAAGAGATTACTCTTCAGTTTGCAAATGATCCCAATGCATGGTAACTTAATGCTATGTTTGGTTTTCCAGGGTTTGTTTTTCTTTTTGTGTGTTTTTGTTTGTGGGTGTTGTTTTTTGGGGGCGGGGCTTGAGGGGGCAGAGGGGGGAAGTTTGACTTTTTGTTTGGTTTGGGTTTATTTGTTTCATTTCCCAAATATTTTTCATTAGTTATTTATATTGGTCTTTTAAAAGTAATTATATGAGAGTAAAATAAAAATGGGAAATTCTGAATTTTGGGGGTGAAATCTGCTCTTAAAATATAACAAAAAGCATTAAGAAATCTTACCACAACATCAGTGTGGACAGTGGTAGTGTATCATGGATTGTTCAACTGCAGTCCCAATCCAAAGTACCCACAGGATTTTTACAGGAAAATGGTTTTTTTTAAGGAAAAGCACAGTGCAGTTTGGTGTACCATGGGCTTATTAATCTGTTTGTAAGCACACACTTTTGGACAGTGCAGAAACCAGTATCAAACCTGATCCTGCTTCCAAAGAAATTCAGAGCATTAAGACCACTCTTTCTTGTTTGTGGGAGAAATGTGTACATCTAAATTTTCTGCCCTACTTGTTCCTTTCAATAATTCTTCATTGTACAATGACAGAATTGTCACTAAACTCTTCTAAACTTCTTCTGAAGTCAGAAGAAATACTATAATTACCCTTTTCTCAATAAGACAAGTAAGAACAAAATCTTGCCTACTGTGATTTAGTGTGTAGGCAATCCAAACTTAGGAAACTCTTTAGGGTATTCCATATGCTTGCTAACTTGCACTTTTGGAAAGATTGTAAGGTATATGTTCTCCACAGAGCTCACAAAAACAGTTAAAAGCCCTGACCTTTTAAATTTACCAACTATGTACCTTTTTATCTTGGGTGAGGACTTTTTGTGTGTCATTGCACTTAAGACCTAATTCAGATTATATGACATGCTTGGGAATGTTTCCACTCAGCATTTTCGGGAGGCAATGCAAGAAGAGGTTCACCCAGGTGTACTGTTGGGAACACCTGCTGTCCCAGTCAGCTGTTCCCCAACACACAACACTTCCCCTGGTGAAGGGTAGCAGGATAGCCATTTCAGCTCAGTTAAGCTTCAAGAGATAGTTTGGTGCATTTATTGCATTTCAAGTTGCAGAAAAATTCCGTCCTCTCAGACTCTTGTCAAAAGCAGAGTGCCCAGGGGAAAATGAACCATTGTAATTAAGACTGTAACGTATCTCTTCAAAGCACGAGGTAGAGCCAGGTAAATGAGCATCGCTGTGCTATTTATACCAGCTTCTTAATTATGCTTAATGTGACCAAATCAACTTGATCCAGCTTCACTTTTGCAAGTGTAAATAGACCTAAAGTTTCAAGGGTAAGATCATGTTACACATCAACTTGCAAAATGTATATGCATGTGACTGAAGCAGATTGAAATATATTTAATAGGCTGAGGGACATGTGTCCATAGGATTGGTGGAAAAGGAATTAAAGTATTAGTTTCTCATATTTATGATTAATGTTCTCCTTCGCATAAGACCCGAAAGTCTAGCTAAGATCATGAAAGGCATGTTGGGTTAAATCTTTCTTTGCTATAAAGTATCGTCATTATATCTCAGCTAACTCTAACAAAATCCCTAATATCTATGCATGCCTGGAGCCAAAATAGGTCAGCTCATGGGCTATTGCATTATATTTTATTATTTAAACTTTAAGTGATTAGTTTAGCATTTAAAAGCTTTGGAAAGAATTAGGTTACTGTTCTTCTCTTTATCCATACGCAAACTGACATGCAGATGGACACCGTGAAGTCTTACACTATGTTTTCCCTCAAGGTTTTTCACAAAGTTAAGGGCTGTCATTTTTTCTCATCTGATTTCAGCACATTGTGGGAAATATATCTGTGATGAGGTTATCTTTCCTGATTTTGAAGAGAAAGCTATATTTTGTCTGAAGTCTCAGAAAATACTTTAAAAACATACACTAAGTAAAGGAGAGGGTAAAAAAGCTCCTAATTTCCTCTAGATCTGGATTTAGGTAACAGAAAGCAAATGGTAAATAACCTGATTCCAGCAAAGTCAGAAGGATTTTATATGTCAGGGAGGGTTTTTTTTGTTGTTGTTGTATATATAAGGAACACTTAAGAAATAAGTGGATATGATTTAATTAATTACAAACTGTTACTTTCTGAGATCTTTTATTCATGCTCATAAAACACAGAAAATGTTGGAATTGAATTATATGCTATGCTATATAGTTAGTTTATTGTTAAGGAGGCCTATTCTGCAAGGTAATTTTCTAGGGTTTTCACTGACATTCACAGTTCTTTAATTTGTAAGATTTTCTTTCAGGACTTTATTTTAATTTATGCATCAAAATGAGCAATGACTCGGTCATCTGATAGAGGTGTACAGGATTTTAAAGACACATCTCATTTGGCTAAGTTCACAGCTAAGCTTTATGCCCACCATTGCACTGATGGCAGAGTTGAACATGATCAGAACCCTTATTCATGACAATAGGGGTCAGGAACCTGATGTGGGCTCACAGCACTAGTGAGAAAAATGTAGAGAAAATACAGAACATTTTCTTTTAGGAATTATTAAAATATCTATAGTCTTTGAAAAGTAACACATTGCTAGCTTAATTCTCTTTTCCTCAAACTTAGTACTTGGCATTTATTAATCAATCTGTGTCTCACATGTTATAAAATAGGTTGTGAAAGTAGATGGGAAAATGCTGGAGTTTTGAAAACTGTTTGGACTGAAACTGGCACATTCAAGGCCCTTTACAGAAAAGAGCCACAAAATTAAATTCTCAGGAAGAACAGAGAGGGTGTGCACCGCCCCAGCCCTTTAATATAATAGGAAGCAAGAGCCTGTTTTGTCTTAGTCTCTGCTGGGAGTTGAGTCAGTGATTAAACCCATTTGAAGACCCTAACTAGGACAGAGATGCACAGAGAAGCAGTCATTTGGAACTTTCAGTTGCATAACCAAAGTCATCTCAGAAGCAGGATTTAATACTTCTCTTTTTGTTTTCATGCTGTTACAGATCTTCATTTTAATAGTGGAAATGTTCAAATTTTTTAAAAGATCAACTCAGACAATAGGAGAATGTTGCCTTTATTTTTTTGTTTATTTATGCATAGAGAGTATAGAGAGCATATAAAAGTGTGGATTTCTATTCCTGTCGTTTTGTTATATGAACATTAGGAAGACTAATATTTTCTTAAAACTTACTGTTCTCATTTCTTCTGTTTTTATGCCCCTGGTTATCAATATCAGAAGAGTAATTTTTTCCTGGTCATGTGTCTCAATGTCCTCTTTCCACCTTCCTCAGATGCAAACTGAGTACTACTTAATAAATAATAAGGTCCTATTTTGTTACGTGTCATAAGGGAATAAACAAGGAATTAATGACTTCTACTATTACTGAAATATACATTTCTGTAATCCATTTCCTATTTTCTATAAAATACTGTCTTATCTGAACACTTATTTCTTGACAAATGTGTAAAATGACTGTTTAAAAAACTTTTTTTTAATCATGAGGGAATGTGAAAATATTTTCTTTTTATGTCCTAGTTAGAAACACTTTTGGTGGATAAGTAAACCCAGATAATGCTAGTAACTTCTAGGTAGACTTGATCTATAGCTCTCATTGAGTCAAGTGTGAAGAAAAATGGTTCAATACCTTAAAAGTAATTAAGACCTTTATCTGAAAAACAGTTATATAAGTGCTTAATTTAATGAATGTAAATAATCCAATGGACTCAAATGGGAATATTCATAAGCATTAAGTTAGGAACAATTTGCAGGATCAGGAAGTAAAATCATCCATTTTGTGCCAAGTGTCGTATAAATTTTATCTGGGTTTCTTATGTGTTTTGGGGACATAGAGTAGGTTTTCCGTACACTAGGAACATCTTAAATCCAGGCTATTCAATTTGGCATCTGCCATTTTCTCTGATTGTGGTGTACCGAAGCATGTGAAATAAGTGTTACAGTATCAAGATTCTCTCATTTCTGAACCATTCTAAATCCTTGCTTTGATATGTGAAAATGAAAGCTTAGGCGTGTCAAACCCCGACTGTATTCCAAGACAAGCTTTTGGACTCTGTCAAATCTATAGAAGTTTTGTTATTGACTGTATAGCCTAATTTTTCTTTCCAGGTTTCCTGCTTCAATATACTATCAGCTGTGCACCTTTCTTTCTTTTTTACACAGAAAGAAAGGGAAAAGATACTTAGGTCTGTAATCTTTAGTTTTTAGATACATATCACATAAATTCTCTCTTTCAATCTCTTAAACTCTGTATGTTCATTTCAAATTTTTTTCTTTTTCTGGAAACAACATAAAATTTAATAGCTTGTATGTGTTTACATAATAGAAAAAGATTAAAAAATACAAGCCTTCAATTCAATGATAGGAAAGATTCCTTACACCTTTTCTAAATTGCTATAAACTTACAAATTGAATTAAATTGTTTTGTTTGTTTCATGCATAATTGACAAGGTGACAATTAACTACATGGTACATTGTCCTTGGCCTCAGGTATATAACACTAAATTTGTGAGCTGAGAAAATAAAAGGAATGAAATGGTGTTTTCCAGAATTCAAAAAATCAAAGCCAGCAAAAAATTGATTACTTTTGTTTCAGCTGTTTCATTTACATCTGCTCCTACCTGTTAGCCTAGCCATCTGTATTTAGTATTAGTTAGTCTACTTGATTTGTTTGTAGTATTTTGTAAAGATGTCTTCATACTGGACAGTAAATAAATAACAAACCTACTTAGGTATTAGAAATCAAATCAAAGAAATATCTAAAACACCCAGGAAAATTACAAGTTGAGTTGGAATGAAAGCTGCTTTCTTCCTTTTGTATATTTTAGGTCCTTCATTTGGACGACCATACTGGCAATCCACAGCAGCAACATTTCACTTTCTACACCTAAATTGCAAACTTTCTCACTTTCTATAAATGAGTGTAATGACACAAATGGAATCCTGGGGAAAAATTGGAGAAAATGAAATTAAAAATATCCTCATTAGAGTCTGCATCAAAATTTGTACAAGTATGGCTGATAAAGAGGCAGATATACAACATGTATCATAGGTGACTAAAATATGAAAATGAAGAAATAGGCAAGCTAATATACTTAATTCTTTAAGATATAAGATTAAGTTGTAATTAGATAATCAAAAATATTATATAAAATGTGTGATCCCAGGAGAATCCACAAGACCACGATGTCTATCATCATTGATTTGAGTGTTGAGATGTGTCAAGGAGAGACAAGGTCGTGAAGCCAAAGCAATAAGGCAACATGCATAGTTATAGATTTAGAGCAGGCTTGACTGTTATGTTCTTGATATTTCTATTAAGAATGGCAAGCACATCACAGTCTGCTGTATTGCTCTCAGAGTCATAACATTGTTTGCATTCCATCCTTATTTATAACACATTTCTTTTTCTTGCATGAAACAGAAACAGGGATATTTTCTTTAGAAAAGCAAAATAATGCACCTCACAAATTACTTCTTTATCCAATAAAATTTTTTATCTCTAAATTTTAGGCTATGCATATTTGATCTGATGTTAATTTTATCTTCTTTTTTACTTTACATGATGAAGCTGTGTTACTTGCAGTAGAGTCGCTGGGAAAACTGAGGTATACACCTTTTCTCCCAAGGAAAGCTAAAGAGATTAGGATGTTTGGCTATACACATATACATCTGGAAGTACAAAAAGTAGTACTCCTCTTTCTTTAGAGGGTAAAACAATATGTGTGTGAAAAGTAAAGTGATTGTGTAGCTAATACAAACATTTTGTCTCTCCTGCACATATTCCAGGTCTGGAGATGTAATTGAAATTTGTAGGGTGAAGGGTTTTTTTAAAGCATTGTCCTTGTGGCCTCATTTGTGGCACTGGCTGTCTGCAGAGTACAGATTTAGACAAAGCTCTATCCATGGTGTAACTTCCTGTTGGCAAAGACAGGCACAAAGGAGAAGGAAGGCACTTCTGCTGCTGCCTCCATCTGCTTCAGCAGAATGTGAACACAGCCATGGGCTCTGTATGTCCTAGCTGAATGTCTGCAGGACAATAAATTCTCTAAACTCTGTCCTTCAGCCCTTCCTGGATTAATACAGTGGCAACCATAATTTCATCCATGATATTTTATCTGGAAATAAATTAAGGCTTTTTTGTTATCTTGGAAGAACAAATGAAGCTTTAATTTATTTTTTTTAATGCAACTCTTTCCTGCTTCAGTTGTACCATTACAATTATCCAAACCTGTAAATTATAATAATTCTCTATCCTAGTATGTTGATGGAGACAGGCAACTATATAAAAGGATGTACCTATTTCAGGTATTGCACACATACTTGCACTTAAAAGTGCGTTCAAGGAATACTTCAGGCAAAATATAGAACCTTTCTAAACACTGCTATCATTTTTTAAAATAAATAGCCAGTTCCCTTTTTTTCCTCTTTATATCAAAACTTGATTCCACAGTGATGAGGACAAAAGAGAATAAATTCTCCATGTCCTTCGCTAAGTAGAAAATTAATGTACTTTAAATTAAATTAGTAAAATGGGTTGTTCTCCCAGCATTCAGAGAGTAGAATATCAATGAAAGTGCTTGTGTTTGTGGGACCACTCACAACTCTCTCAAATTTAAAAGTCTAATAAACTGTGGAAGGAGATATATCTTTCTACTAATATTTTGAAAAATAGTAATTTTCTTAAATACTTCTGTTGTGCAGTTGTTTTTTGGAAATAATAATGCTGCAGTAAAATACACTGACTCAGTTGTAAATAGAAATTATGTTTACTTCGGTCTGTTGCAATGTTTCATTTTGACTTTTTTAAATGTTGAATTTAAATGTAAAAATCTTCATGATACCTTTTGATTTCATTAACCTGAAAAAATGTCCAAATTTTGAGTTCCTGTCACCATTTTAATTACAAATAGAATTTTGAAATCTTTTTCTCTTTTTAAATGGTAGACTACATATTTTTTAAAAAAGCTCCTATTATTCTAATTCTTTTTGTAAATGGCACTAAAGTCACATAAAGAAGAAAAAGGTCCAGTGAAAAATAAAATAATAATTCTAAAGGGAAACTAGTAATTCCCACATTATTCTAATATTTGCAGCCTGATATTTAAAATAAAATATTGGAAAAAAAATCCATTCATAATCTTCATCTAATAACATTCTTATAGACAGACCAATAGAGGATTCAAGTAATTTGCAGCTTGTCAATAACAGTACTTCTTTTTTGGAAACAATTTTTTATAACCTTTATTTTCAGTTAATAACAACAAGATTAAATGACTGACCTCTTCTGACTCTTGCTTGCTTTTTTTGCCCTTTCCTTTCTTGAAGACATAAAAGTTCCATTTTCAGAACACAGAAAATAAACTTGTATTGTAGTCCTTCATTAGCTATTAGCTTACTGAGAATGGCAATTGGAAGTGCTTTGTTTTTGTTTGAAATTATCAGAAGAGTAATACAGACTGATAAAAATGCTTTTATGGATTATCCTGTTTTGTTATGTATGCTCCTCCATATTTTCATGATGTTTGTTTATTTTCAAATGAAAATGATATAATATTTTCATCACCAACCTTGTAAAAGATAAGACGGCATGTTCTAGAAAGCAGGGAACATAAAGACACTCTTGCCTGAAGTAGGAGAAAAAACAGTTAATTTCAAACCTGATGACAGTTTCTCCGTGAACAATAGTCTCCCAGAATTGACATGAAGAAGTAATGAATGAATGAAAGGAGAACTGAGTCACAGATGCACTTTGCAATCACTTTAGAACATCTACACTCTTCCAGCCAAAATACTATTAATACGTGTGTCAGCACAGTGAGTGAATCTCATAGTGTGAACGCATTGGAACAGTTCAGGAAAGAAAATGAAGAATATCCTCAGGGACAGACTTTTCTTTTTCTCTGAGAGACTCTTCATTATTCAGGCATTGTGATACTTTTCCTTTATTTGTGTAAAGATTAAATTGCACATGATTTCTAATGTTTCTGCTACTCCAACTGTCATAGGTCGATGACCTTCATGGAAGTGAGATAATAGATACATCGTCTGTTGTTCAGGCAAGTGCTGTTCTTCCACAGCCCAGTACTCTTCTATTGTTACAAGTGGAAAGCAATTAAATAAAAATACAAGAGAAAGTTTCTAGAGTATCTTTAGTATTTCATATATGTCCTTATGTGACTGTCATTTAACATTTATATGTGATATTATCTAATGTTATAATGACCTAGAAGCAAACACTGAGCCTCTTCTACATGGCTGAGACAACAAATTAGTGAGGGATGTCTGTGTGTACTCAGTAATGCAGTTTCTGGGAAGGAGCCCTCTATTGTTTGAAATCTGTAATCCAAAGATTTACAACTCATGTGTTTGTCCTCATGTGTGTAAAATACTGTCCAAATAATTTTTCTTCATATTGCCTTACATCCTAATTGGCAAAGAAAAAGGTCCTCATCTCTTCATTATAGTTATAGTGCATAAAACCTCTGCACTGTACACATTATAAAAGCAATTCTATTCATTTAGAATAGAGACTATTATTTCACTTAAGAAGGGTAACCTTTACTTATTAGTAATTTTCAGTTTGTGTTTTCATCTCTTGGCAGTTTGATCAATGCTTATTTTTTGTTGGCATCTTTGAAGTAGTCTAAGTAGACAAATCAACATTGCAGGTGTATTTACATGAATGTGAAGGATGCCTTAATTGACACTGGTCTTGTAGAGAATACTATTGAAAGTTCCAAAGGGCAAAGGTCTTATACCAGAAAGTGCATTCTATAGTTTGTGTACCTCTATATTCACTTTTTTTTTTTTTTTTTTTTTTTTCAGTTTCACATGTCAGTCATGGCTAAAGTTATGGATACACCAACAAACTGGATACAGTTTTAAGATTTTCCATAACAAACTTATTAGATAACATTCTGCAAGTGATTTATGGTTTTTGTTTTAGATATCAAAAAATGGTCAGGTTAAAGCAGGATTAAAAATAATGTTGGGAAATTAATGTATTCATACTCTAGAAATGGCTTTTTAGAGGATGGATAGGGACAATAATCACTTTTTTGACCCTAAAAAGAGCTTCCTACAGGCACTTTATACAGTCATTTCACTAGTACTTCATAGCCAAACATCCTATTCACAAACCCCTCATTTTTTCCAAATATTTTAAAATTAAGCATGTTACATAAGAACAAGGCAAACTGTTTTCCCTCTAATACGGGCTGTACCTAAACCATCCTTTGTGAAAATTATCCAGCATTTACATAATGTTAAACAGAAGACATTGGTGTTACTAAACTGCACTAGTTCGTATTATCCTTTTATGAAACCTACTTTTGTTTCAATTAGTCTTTGACTACAAAAAAAAAATAATAGCTCTTCAGATGCTGAAGAGAATGAATTTCAGTTTGGATAACTGTAGGAAAGGTAAGTTGTTAGGTTATGAAGTACTCAGGAATTTTATGTAGTTTATTCCTATTTTAGCAACCATATCATTTCTATAGCAATTAGTGATTCTAAATAAGTATTCTTCTCATTCCACATCCTGTTCATAGGAATACTAGATTCTGACAGAATGTGTCCTTTAGCAACAGAGGGAATTACTTGACTATCATTCTGTTATATGTGTATTAAAAGTATTAGGTCAGCGTTTTAGTATTTGTTCTGGTGTAATATTTTTATTAGATTTGGATGAAACTGCATTTCTCTAAGCCAGGCTCATTTTCAGGCAAGTTGTTTGGACGTCACATGAACATTTTGTTGATAGTAGGCAGCACACTCAGTATGTTTCTGACACTGCAAAAGAAAGCAGTGTTTTTGTTTCAAATATGGACCGGTATATTGAATCAGATGTCAGAACTGTAATAACGGTAATAGAAAAAAATGATTGTAATTGATATTTATAAACAGAATTTCTTGAATAGAGCTGAGAATATAATGCGGCAAAAACAGGCATCTAAGGAATACTCTGTTCTTGATTCAAATCCAGGAAACAACATTGGTGCTAACCTTCTCCAAGTGGTCCCTAGGACAAAATCCTTCAGTTTTGCAGGGAGTTTTTCGGGATGTGGCCTTCAGGTGACTACTACTTTTTAGGTTGCTCTTCTAAAGAGTCTTTCAGCGACAAACCTGTGTTTTAGACAAAGACCCTAATTCAAAGGTGGTTGTACATATCTAGTTTAACTAAATCATATTCATGTCTGCAGCCTTTCCTGGAAAACTTCAATTTCTCACCTTGGAAGTTTAACAATCTGATTCTTGAAACCCTTCTGTACCCTTACATCTCATAAGTAGAGCTGTTTGGTACCAACTTTTTTCTACTGAAAATACAGATTTTGTAGAACATTTCTTTGGTAGGAATGCAATAAACTGGCTCAGCCAAAAAACCTTGGTAATGGTGTGTTACACCTTTGCCAGACCTTGATCACAATAGATGAAGCAACTTGCAGTACTGTTGAGATTAATTTTATTTGAATAAATTTTGGCTTCTTTATACAAGATGAATCCAAACAAACCTAGTTGCTCTGACAATCACTTCTGTCTGCCAGATATTTTCCCAGCTCAAATATATAGGGAAGCAGCTATTATAATTTTTGTTACTGAGACTTGCTTGATGTTGAATAACAGGATATTTACTTTATCAACAAAAACCAACATAATTTTCTGAGTTATATGCAGTATGTGATGTCAGCAGCTTACTCATTTTCTACCTATGGTCTTGACCTTGGCCACCTGCCTGTTGCCCACCCAGCTGCTCTCCCTCTGTCCCTCCTCACCAAGATGTGAGGAGAAAACAAAATGGAAAATCTCCTGAGTCAAGATAAAAAGAGGGAGATCTCTCACTAGTTACTATCAGATCTGAAACGACTCATCTGCAGGAACTAACCAATATTCAGAGATACTTAATTTTTTTCTCCCTTTTTTTTGTGTATATAGATATATATTTCATGAGTAAATAGGTAAATAATACACTTAAATATCTAAAAACCCATACAATAGATGCCAGTTGAGAGCAAAGACTATTTTTCTTAATATGTATACCAAAAAATCTTGCCTCATTAGGATCTTCTATGTATATTTTTGCCTATTTATTATACTTGCACAGAGTACAGTATTTAGTAATTGAATAGATGATAAATATATGAAAACACAGCTTGACACCATTAAACAGGAGAAAAACACATTCTACTTCCTCCACCTGCGTTTCTACTATTTTCCTCCTAAACCAAAATATCTCATTCATTAATCCTCCTTGGATTTCCTCTTTGCATCTGAATGAAACACGGATTTTGCCTTTATAACAGTCTTGCTGATCACATGTCTCCTGGTCTTGTTAGTATGGGAAGGTCAATTTTCACTTTAGTCTCTCTTATGGAGTTGCATCATTTTGTAGACACTCCTGGAGGATCCTGGATGAGCACTTTGCGTGGTTTTAAAGAATCACAGGATGGATCTGGTTGGAAGCACAGAGCACAGTAGACAGAATTGCATCCTGATAGGTCTGGAATATCTCCAGTGAGGGAGACCCCATAACCTCTCTGGGCAATCTCTTCCAGTGCATGATCACCCATGCAGTGAAGGAGTTCTTCCTTATGCTCTGGTGGAATTGCCTGTGCACCAGTTTTTGCCCATTGTTTCTCATCAAATTTTTTGGCACATCAAGAAGGGCCTGGATCCATCTCCTTGACACCTCCCTTCACTTATTTATAGATGTTGATGAGTTCCTCTCTCAATCCCTCTTCTCAAAGCTGAACAGGCCCAGCTCCCTCAGCTGCCCTGGTAAGAGAGATGCTCCAGTCCCCTAGGAACTCCATGTCTCTCTTGTCCTGAGGAGCCCAGAACAGGACACAGCACTCCAGGTGTGGCCTCACCAGGGCTGAGCAGAGGGTCAGGATCACCTCCCTCATCCTGCTGGCAATGCTCTTCCTAACGCACCCCAGGATCCCTCTGGCCTTCTTGGCTACCAGGGCACTGCTCAAGGACAGCTTGTTGTCCTCCAGGAACCCCTGGTCCTACTCCATGGGTTAGCTTTTTCCCAACACATCAGCCTTCAGACCAAGCAAGACAGAGAGTCTCTGGAAAGCAGGGTAATCTCTTGCCTGGCCAGCTCTGCAATGTCTCGTTACTGAGATCCAGCTGCGATTCCTCAAAGGAAACAGTGGAAACACAGGTACGGTACTGTAATTTCAGTACAGGTTTCTGCAACCTATTTTCCTTTCTCATGCTTTGAATCACTCTAAAATTACCATTTTGCTTGCAAATGTAATAATTTTTAATTTTTTTCCCCCTCCTGTAAATCCTCATATTATTTATTGCTAACTCATAACTGTTGGCTTTTTTGAGGACCACAGCTTAATACCTGAACCTATTAGCCATCTCTTCCCTTTTGTTTCATTTTTCTGCGATCTCTTTCTCCCTTCATCATGAAATCAGTGATACAAGTGTGAATATATATTTCCTTTCCATGACCGATTCTTATATTTTAATTTTTTGGTGGTCTGATCTTACCTTTCAACTATTCACCAACTTATTTTCTCAGTGCAACATTCTCCTCTTTCTTGTTTGTTAAGTAAAAGCAAAATACAAGACTAGCATTTGTCAGATTTATAAATTCTTATTCCTAACTTCACCTGTTTCTTGTCCTTTTCTTAATGTCTGCTTCTAATGAGGGAACTTTTTCTGGACCTTCCATAAGCAAATTGCACTCTGTTACTAACTCTTCTAACTTTGTCTTAAACTCTTGTTGTGAACCATCAAAATGTGGCTTTCCCTTAACAGAAGGCAGAATATTCCCTTTTCAAGAGCCACACCTTGAGAACCATCTGCATTATGGAAAACCTAATTTATTTTTCTTGATAATTCTGCTATCTCTGGCAGAATAATTATTTCTTCTGTGCACATCTTTACTTTTCTCTCTTGTAGCTTTAATTTCAGGGCTTTGACAGTTCTTTACACTAAGAAATTGCCTCTAGACTATACAGTTTTTTCTGTAACTTCCAGCTTCCCCATCTACCTACTATGATGGCTCTGTTAATGGTGAAATAATTTTCTGATTTTTCTTTTTTTCTCTAAATATAAAATGCAATTATTTGTTTTAGGAAAGGCTATGGTAACAGGAGGGATTCACAATTCTGTATGGCAATGTGATTGCCGGCTACTTAGGATCTGTAACTTTAAAATATGCACTATGATTTTTATCAATTAATTTATCCTTTATCTCCATTAAGGATATATTAGAGAATAACTTTTGTATATGCATCTATTTCAGAAATGGTACCACAAAATATGAGCTGTTATTCTATTTATTAAGCCAAAGATAAATCTATTTTTTTATTAGTGCTATGTTTGTTCATATAGATCAATATTACTTGGAAAGTCTATTAAGATACGGATTTATTCCCATTTGTCACAAAACAATCTAAAGGATGCTTATGGGGTTAAACCACAGATATATCTGCTCTAGTATGTCTCATTTGACTTTTTTTTTTAGCTGACCCTTCTTTAAATGTGTCTTTCTTTTATAAACTTTGCATTGTTTTACATCATGTTGAGATAGAATAGTTCAAAATGTCAGCACAGTGCCATCATGCTATAACCTCAAACTGTCAAGATGCTTTGAGATTCTCAAATTTCATATGAAATCCTTCTGTCTGAAGAGAGGTTTGCCAAAACCAGTTTTATTCTCATTTTAAGTGTTGCTACTGTAGTTGATGATTCAAGCATTTGTATTCATAAAGACCTATTTATATTAATCTTTTAAGTGTATGAGAATACTTCAATTTTGTTTTGAGTGTCTGTTGCTAATATCAGATTCAAAAACCACTCTATGCATCTGTGTCAGTTCTACAGAGATTGCTTCATTACCATTACAATACTAGCTGTCAACAGTACACTGTATGAGACCGTCTTTATGTTGGCAAATTACTCCAGTCTTTTCACATAACTGGATGACAAATCCCAAATTATGGGGGGTTGATTTTATAATTTGTCCTTCTTTAGGCATGTTATTGCCTACATGCACTGTGGGAAAGAATCCTGCATTGGTAGAGATTGCTTAATGTAGGTCTTTAACTCCTGCATGCATGTTAAGCTGCCAGAGAAATGGGAAAAGGGTTGTGGATAGGGAGAGGAGGTCCAATCCTGGGACCAAAGCTCTGTATGACTTTGAATTAATTTATATTAGTGCAGCAGCAGTTTTCTGTATTTTCTTAATATGTTGTATGTTATTTTTTTTTAAATATGTGAGACTTCAGGAGGGGATGTCTTTGTGTAGTTATAGAGGGCTTATTTTATGGTTTACAGCCCATCTGCAAAGCCCACATAATCAATAAGGGGCAATGGGAATTCTATAACTGTCATTAACTGGAGTGTTTATTAATTCTCAATTAGATTGCTAATCAGTCTTACCTGTGGAAACTCACTGGAAGGAATAGGGTGATCCAGGTGTCATCCAAGGTACATGACTAATGTAAGATAACAGACATTTCTTTGGGGGAGTAATTTGGCAAGCACAGGCAATCCTGTACAAGATTTAACCCATATTAACTTTAAGACCCAAGCGTTATTTGACAGTTAAGGCTACGGATATTGCTGTAGTCATTTGGGTACAATTATCTTGGTATTTTAGAGTTGTTATTCCATATGGGAACTACTCTTTTCTAAAGATACAAGATGCTTTGTGCTTATAAGAACTAGCTGATGCACTCTCCAAGATCAGATAGGAAAATACTATTTTCCTTTTGCATGTCTAAAAGAACAGAGGAGAAAATAAGTAGCTATCAATAGACCATCAAAGTCTGAGTAAATGAAAGTTGTTAGAGAATTAGGGCAACACACTCGACCTCACAAAGGCCACTGCACACTTTTTTACTGTGAAGAGATCTGTTTTTATTACACAACATTACTTTGGTTACTGTTGCATGTTGATGGGTGGCAGCTGTTCCATCTTTTACTGCTATCAGTGGAGAAAGACTTTTTCTACAATTTAAACACACACATATATTAGTCTTTGAAACAATTAGAAGAAAATGGTGACTTAAATTGTATTTCACACTAAGGAACAATAATTTCCATTGGTAAGGAAAAAAAAGTCCTTTTAACACTGGTCAAAAAAACCTCCTGAATCAAAATCAAAACCGAAAATGAAAGAGATAACTGTTCTAAGAAAGATTTTTTCTTTATCAAATAATTAATATGAATGTTATGGTCTAAATTAAGGAAATTAAAATTCTAATGTATTCCTTCTTATGTTTTAATTACTTTCATTTTTCATCAGATTTATGCTCTGTTTCATTGGAAACATTTAAGGTCTGCTCTAGAGTTTTGAAAGTCAAGTCACAGGCAAGGTTTTCAGTTGGCAAATATTACTTGTCACACTTAAACGTTGGAATTAAGTCAAATCATACCACAGTGGAATGCCTTCTGTATTGACTGGAAACAAACCAAAAATATCCCAAAACACAGAAGTAACCAGGAAATGTTCTCTAGAAATTTTCTTACCTCTTTCCTAAAGGAGCTCTGCATAATGCTGTGAAACTTGAAAATTTGGTTTTCTGTTTCCCCTGATCAAATATTAGAGGTATGGCATGGTATTGTGTTTGGGCTTTTTTAGTTTGTTGGGGTTTTTTTGATTTGATTTTTAATTTTTTTTATTAACATGAACTTTAATGGCAAAAGGAAGAGCTGTTCATTAGTATTCTTGTAAGTCAAATAAGGCATTTAAAAGATGAACTCAAAACGTAAATTGTGCCTGCTAATCCCAGCTAGGTTCTGTGTTTCTTGTGTACATGACAATACTGTGAAGTTGACAATGGGATCAGTAAAGGAGGAGGGGTATAAATGGTGTGGCAAACAATAATACAAGAAGTGTTGATGTTATACATTATTAAGCATTCCAGCACTATGCCAGTTCATGTTATTTGCACTCTCTCTCTTTTTCTTTGTTCATTTATTTGTCCCATATTTTTGATTTTCTTCTCTGCCTTCTTTTTCCTCAAAGTTTCTGCCTCAAAACTATGTTGTTGTTTTGTTTGTTTGTTTGTTTGTGATTTTTTGTTGTTGTTGTTTGGTTGGTTGGTTGGCTTTTTTCTTTTCAAATTCTGGAATTGGAAAGAATATAGCTGGAGTAAATCTTTACAGTTTCACCAAACTCTTTGCTTATTGAATAACTGCTCCCCTCTTTTGTACAGCATCAATTGATATGCAAAATTTGAACTTCTGTAGCTCAGCTAATAAATAAACTGATTTGTTTAGCCCCATCTGTGTGAAAATAGAAATTCACACATCCAAAAAAGATAGCTTGGTGTCTTGGCTGAATGTTACAGTGTCTTTCACAATCCGCTTAATCCGGATTTTCATTTGCCCCTGGATAGTAGCTTCCTTTTATACTTAGGCTCTCAGTATTTTACTTTCAGACTTCTAGTAGTCTTGTTTTCCTGTGTGTAGAGTGCATAGCTATTCCTCTCTAAATTAGCCATATCTCCAACTAGTTCCATGAGCTTACTTCATTAGAGTGTACAACATGATCCAAAGTCACCTGCTGAAAAGAAGAGACTGAATTTCTGTGAGAATATACACACACATCTGGTCACTCACTCCTGAGTGAATTACAATAAAAATGCACCTCTTTGTTGCTCTGATGAAAAGGGTGATGTGCCGTAAGAGATACGTTTTTGTAATCGGTAATATGAATCTGGAGCTTTTGCTTGCTCGTGTTTGTTGCTATTCTCTCCTCTATAAGCATGTTTATTGAGGTTTGCTGAAAGCCCAGAAGCCCATAGGTCAGAGAACAGCATTTTGATGGATTATGGGATTGTAACTGTCCCTGCCAGCTGACAGCTTTTATTGGCTGGGAGGATGAGCCTGTAAACCTTTATATAATTATTGTATTAAAGCCACTGTGCCTCTGTGTTGCTGGCACTTGTTCAGGGATCAATGTGAAGATAATTTCAAAAATGAATAGTAAGTATTGATCGTCCCTTGGTGGAGCCTTATCAGTGGCTGAAGCAGACTACTGTAGATTATAACTTCAATGTCATTTATGATGATATGATACGTATTGCAGAGGAGCAATTTAAACAAAGGGCTGATTTAATTCACAATGGATTTTTGTAGCGTGATGGGTAATAAATCACAATCTATGTAATTTTTAGAAATGAACACATGTTGGCAGTAGTTCAGGGCAGTTCCTGGGAGATCTGAAAATGACCAGGGAGGGCAAATATCAGCAGCGAACCTCTTCTGAATGATTGGCCCTTACTTGGTTCTGACATTCAGATGACCTTGGGGCCTCTGCTGGCAGCTGCTGGTTAATTTTCTTCACTGAGGACACAGTTTAACTTTCTATCTGTCTGCCAATTACCTGACATTTTCAACTTATCACCTTCTATTTTTTAAATTATTGGAGGCACATCCACATTTTGACACTTTTTTAGGCAAGTATTCGGTTTTTGCCTGCTGCTGAGATGTCTCTCTGCCAAGCATCTGTAATATCCCTTTTACTCAAGAAATTAATAGCTTGCCCAACTGTGAGGTGAAAAAACATAGGCATTATATGGAACAGTACAAAGCTTCCTTCTAGTTTAGCAAGAAGCTGTGTGTCTGTATATAAAAAGCAAATGATACCTGAAAAATCCTACAACACAGTCATTACATAAACAAAGGCATTACATAAACACATATATCACAACTGACAAAAGCTACTTTAACCATATGATATATTTTAATTGTTTTTCTTGCCGGAATGTTTGTTTTGGGTTTGGTTGGTTGTGGGGTTTTTTTTGTTGGTTTTGGATTTTTTTTGGATCATCAAAAATATCCTTTCTGCAATAACATGAAGTTGTTGCCTTCATCTGTGAAAGAAAGGAGTATCAACTCTCAGGTTGAACTGACAATAGATGTTTTCTTATAGACAATAGATATTTTTAGTGTTTTATGCAGCCTCGCATAGTGTTGCAAATTACTCTGATCAGGATGTGTCCCTAATAATGAAAACCCAAAGTAAAGTAGGTTAGGTTTTTTTGTCCGGCTTTCAGGGCTTTTGTTTTAATTCAGAATGGAATATAATTGATATATAGTGCATTAAATGTTATCTGGTTTACTTTTATAACTTTATAATATAACTTCTGCTGAAATCCTAAAAATAAGAGCATTCATGAGTCTAAGAGCACATAAACAATATATTTTTGTAAGTCAGTCATAACATATCAAAATACTCAAGACTAATAAAAGATAACAATCAAGGCTAACTACTTAAAAATATTTAAAAGTTGAAGAAAACTTAGAGGAAATTATATATATCAAACACTGTGAGTTTTGAACAATATGGGAAAAACAAGGGACTCAAATGCCATCATTGTGATATGGAGCCTGCTTTGAGAAAGCATTACAGCACGTATATTATGCATGTAATTAAATCTCATTAATGTAACTCAGCCATGAGAATCTGCTTAAGTGCTTTCCTGGAATAACATATTAAATCCAAGCCATAGTGATGCAGTTTAGAATCAGATCTGGACTGCATTAGGTTGTTTTGCAGAATTACTATAGATATGTGTGCCCAAGAGGTGTGTGGATATTTTTGACACTCCCAGCTCTGTGACTATCTATATCAGAAATGTTTCCTGGGCTTGCTTTTGGCACATGAAATTTCAGTCTCGGCATCACAAGAGAGATGCTAGCCTGCCTTGAGCCAGACAAAGTATTACGTTTCATTAGCAAAGAAATGAAGGTAAGGTTATGGACAACCCATGCTAGGGAAGTTAGCATTTTCTGTAGAAACTGGTAGAATTTTTTTTCTATTTCTTCCTTCACAAAGGCACCTCCTCCATTCTCTGAGGGCTATTTACTTCCTGCAACAGGGTAGAATCCATGTTCAGAGCCTTTTATTGAATTACTCTTCTCTGAATGATTCCTCTTTATAGAAAAGTAAACAGTTACATATCTTCTTTAATTGAAATTTTAAGCTCATCATTCAGATAAGAAAAATCTTAGGAACTTTAAATCTGTGTAGAAACATTAAATAGCTAATATAGCTAGAGAAATCATATGAGGGCTCAAATCTGATGCATTTGGACTAGGGCAATATGGTCTATACACACATTCCAAACCAGGATCAGGGGAGGAAACTTGCAGTAGTTTCCAAATCTTTAAAGTCATCTCTACAGTAATCAGTGCAAAGAGAAGTGAATCTGTGTATAGGAAGAAGCAACATGGCATTGTTGAAATGGTTTCACAAGAATCTGTGTATAGGAAGAAGCAACAGACCCAAAATTCACTCCTATTTTGATGAGATAATTTTGGATAAGTTTTAAGCTTATCATGTGGACTGAATTCACAGCAGCAGTTGGAGAACACTGAATACAGTTTACTTGAATTTCATCAGAAAAGAACCCAGTCACACATTTTTACTACCTCACTATGCAAACCAAAGCACAACAATTGAAGGCAGTCAAGAGATTAACCTCAAAAGTGCCATGCCAAATGAAAACATTAACACAGACCAACCCAACTTCTTCTTGACAGGTAGTCATCCCTCATTACATTCCAACAGTCTCATGGAATATGCTTATAACAGAATGCCGAAATAAGTATTTAGGATATACAAATATGAATATAAAATATATATAAATATATATTTAAAAACCATAGTATTACATGACAACATCAAATGTGTTACATTCTAGATATCATTAAATCTGGTGGTTATAATATTATTTTCCAGAAGTACTGATGTGGTTAAATTTAAGCATAAACAATTGATTAAAATTGATAGACATGTTACCAATTTTTTCAGAGAAATTTTTAAAAAATAGGTTGACTTTTGTTTTTCAACGTATTCTTCTCCTCATAAATAATAAATAGCTCAATTAAAAAAAAATTAAAATCTCCCAACTTTAAGATCTTCTCCTCTTATTCATTTTAAAGAGGCCTATTCAGGATATCTGACAATAAATAGGAAATTATTTACTTGCTAAATCTTTCTTTTTCTTCATGCTTAGAAATTATTTGGTAGGTAATTTCTGTAAATGTATAGATTCCTGAAGGTTTTTGATTATTCAGTCTTTATTCCAGGCTAAAATATTTGCACTAGACATCCGGGTTGAATAGTGTCTTCTTTGTCCTAGTCAGAGTGAATGTACATTGCAGTTATTAAGCAACACTGTCTTTCACAAACTGAGGAAACTAGTCTGGACATGGCATTGTTGAAATGGTTTCACAAGTAACATTTAAGAGGAAATATTAGTCTTTTTTCTTCATTAAGTTAATTTATCCACAAAAATGTTATTTTGAACATACAAAATCGTTGATGTAGTGGACTCAGTAACCACTGACGTTCTGTCTGTCCTTTCCTCTCTGGATTATCCTAAGAAACAAAAGCATATCAGCCAGATAAATAGTTTTTACTTCTGTTTTACTGTCAGAGGAATGATAAAAAGCAGAGAGACAAATCAGAAACATGAACCCAGATTTCTTCACTCAGCCTATTTCTTTTCTCTGTAGAATTTCGTTTCCCCTGCAAAGATCCCTATGCCCATTTTCATTTCACCTAGCCAGTGTCTCAAAAAATGAAATTTTCTTACAAAATTAATGGGTAAAATGATTGGCAATTTGAAAATCCTTGGTATGCATGATTTTTGATAAGTTGATACTGTTTAATGATTCTACCCCTCTGAAGAAAAAGTGACTGCTGTATACCTTGCAAAGAGATTTTTTAAGGTATTTTAACCTACACTCATCAATTTATTTGTAAAATCAAATGTACATAATTTCAGATAGTAATTTCTTACATAAAAATTAGTTTGCATATCTACTTTTAGTGGAACACCCAAGTTAGCTCTAACTATGTAGCGGAGAGTGCTGCTTCTTATATAATGTTTTTTAAACAATTGTGCTAAATGCCTGTTGACCTTTAACTACAGCATTGTGACTTCACCATGCAAGTTATTACATAAGTTAATGAGGCCTTAAATTGGGAGATTTTAGAAGATTCCACTGGTTTTGGTAATACAGTAGGAAGCTGTTAAACATATAATTCTCCTTTGCAGTGAATGATTTTTTTTAAATTGGGCTTTTAAACAACCATAACAGCTACCTAGGTTGATTCCACTAGTTTGAAAATATCGTTCTTTATTAATTAACACTGAATTTTTATGTTACAAGGATCAATTCTGTGAAATACTGTATTTCATACTTTTTTATAAAATTTGGACAGGAAGAATATTTTAAAAATATGATTTTTATATAAATAGTTTTGGGTGGGTTTTTTCTGTTTGGTTGGTTGTTTGGTTAGTTGGTTTTAACTGGAGAAAATGGGAACATGGAATTGAGCGATTCCAGGAAAATGATAAGCTGGAAAGACAACGTACTTCTGTTTTGATCTTCCTAAGTCTCTATAGACTTAGGCAAACTCATTAATGGTTTCCATTTTGATTTATGTTTGTTTTGTATTCACTTTGCAAAGTATGGAGTGGTTAGTTATTCTAGTTAGTCTTGCTGATTAAGGATGGAACTACATGGGCATTGAATAAATCAAACTGATTGGGTGTGCAGGTATTTCTGCATTAAATGAGCAGAAGCAGCGTTCAGCAACTTTCTTTTTTTTTTCTTTTTTTTTTTCTTTTTTGAAAGGGCACACGATAATAAATTAATATATGTATAATAGAGAGGATATGAATGTACCATATAGTTTTTACAGTGTTTTTCTGTCAGCAGCAACTTTTTCCTCACTTTGGTCCTTCAGATTAACTGAATTAACTTTTAGACAGTGCCTCTAGCAAAACAATGCTCTCATCAAATTGAAGTCGCAACTCTGCAATCTCCCTTCAGTCTTCTTTCTTTTGGTCCTGTCCTTTTTTGAGAAATGGAACCTTTGCATAGTTATCCAGGAAAATGAGCTGTGCATTCCAAAACAACAGTGATGGAAGACTGGAAGTGCAAATGGAGTTGTTTGCAACAATTTAAAATCTTGAGCAAAGACCTTAACATGATTCTTCAAAAAATATATTCTGCTGCCCAAGTATGAATAAACTAATTATGTTTTAAGTGAGCTTTATAAAGAATTAACCTTCTTTGTATAAAAATGAAGTTGTGATTTATTAATAATCTCAGTCATTATTTGCTGTGGAATAAGTTTAGTACCGCCCTCATAAATCACCATCTGTATTGATATCAGCAGGGAAATTGCAATGTAATCAGTGTAGGACAAGAAGCTTATGTGACTCAAACAAGTGTACTTAAAGTAGTTAGTCAGGGCTCAGCTCCTGAAGCAATATAAGATGCCCTTCTCTTCGCAATGTATTTTCTCAATTGTCCAGCAGAAGAGGAACCAAAGTTAATTTTGCATGTAGTTCAGTGATGGAACTCCTGAAACAATAAATTAAGTAGGATTTGGTGTAGTATTTATTTCTCCATAATCTCCCTGCCTAAAGAATGTAGTGCACAGGTATTTCAGAAAATGACAACTTGTTTGCCCCATCACATCATCAAATTTCCCATCATTGAATGTGTAATAGTTATCTCCTTTTGTGCTTTTATTTTGGGACAGGCTTTACAACATAAATTCAAGGAAAATAGAATTTTCCTAGAAAAGGGTTTGTCTATTTTTGAAAGAATTGACTTAATTAAGAATTACACTTAAGTGCACTCTGGAAATCTGCCCAGCACAGACAGAAGACTCAAGTTCTGGATTTCGACGTCAGCCAAAAAGCAGTACCAGTTGTTTTCTTCTGCCACACAAATTGGATCCCTTCTCAGACCTAGGAGTGAGCAGCCTCCGCTCAGCAGAGCAGTGGCACCTTACTGCGCTGCTGCAGAAAATACCTGCTCTGCTTTGCTGGTGGCAGCACCAAAAAGAGGGGAGTAGCTGACGGCAGAATCATAGAATGGCTTGGGTTGGAAGAGACCTTAAAGATCATCTAACTCCAACCCAGTTACCGTGGGCAGGGACACCTTCCACCAGACCAGGTTGCTCAGGGTCCCATCCAACCTGGCCTTGAACACTTCCAAATATATGTCTAATAGGAGCTCCTGGGCAATTTCTAAGTGCCTGTCTAAGCAGGCTCTTCTCTGCAGCTCTTTCACCACAAGAAACTGTCTTCTCTAATCTGGTGTATCTGTAGGTTTTCCTCCACAGCAAACAATTGTCCATTGCTACTCTTTCCTTCTCCAGGAGGGATTGGATAGATTGGTTGGTAGGTTCCACTGAGGCCAGAAAACACACATCTGCATGAGGAAAGTGGGTGGATCAGGTCTCACTCCATCCATGTGGAAACTCGCACTGTTTCCCTTCTATATTTAAAAGAGGCACAAATCAGACCAGAGAAGGATGGGTAGCTGTGTGGCTGCTCAGTGAGCTTTGCTCAGAGTGCTCCTGACTATTGTTATACAACAATGAGCACAAACAGAGTAAATCTTGAGAGCAGCAGCTGCTTTTCTCTATTTCTTCAGTAAAATTTATCTTCAAAGCATAGCACCCAGTGACAGAAAAGGAGAGACAGGATCTGAAACAGTTTGCATTTGTGAGAAAAAGAGGTTATGTTATTTTCTGACAGGAGGTTAATGGAGAAATCTGTTCTCAACATGGTACCGAGTGTTTGGTAACAAACAATGATATGTGCATGTATATGTAAATATTAGATAACCACTGGTGACAAAAACCATCGTAGAGAAGACCCGAGCAATTCTTAAAGCATTGTTGACAGAACATAAAGTACCTTGTTTTGAAAGATACTAAATTTGTTTGGAAACACGGATGTGGAAGGTGGAAAAAAGATTTGCTGTCTGTGTTCCCTGCTAACAAAGATCAGGGAGGGGAAAATGCATTATGGAGAAAGAAAGAAATAGCTTAAAGAAGAAAATACAGTAAATGTGCCCTTAAAAAAGTATTCAGCTAATAATATAAAAAAACCAAGCACATGTAGAAAGAATGCAATTCATGATCATGAAAGAAAATTGTGGACTAAAGGAATGAAAATAAAGTCAAAAACTTCTCCCCAGTATTTACTTGACATACTTAAATGAATTTATAAAAGAAACAAGGCAATATAAGCAATGAGAATATGAGATTCAGAACTCTGAACTGTGTCATGTTTGCAAACCTATGTTATAAATGTAAATTTAAGCTTTGCTAATCTTACAGATGTAGTTTCTCACAAGGACCCAAGAATTTAGGAAAGGCTCTTGTGCGATATGTTGGCTGGTCTGAAACAAATTCTTTCTTATACTCGTGCTTTCAGTTACCAATAGACTTTGCCCCAAGTTACTCCAGTGTAGTTCATTTGCTTCACAGTGAATTTATCATGTTGTTTTAGCAGAATTCAGGTATTAGACAGCAACTTTAAGCTTTTTCTATTTTTTTCAGGTGAGTCACAACTGGAAAAAGATATTATTAAGTATGAGGGGAATAAGGAGGTTCATTGTACTATTGCAAGATATCATGAACAGTTCTACTTAGTAAAAAATTTATCATGCTTTCCCTATCAATAAAGGACTGTACAAGGTGCAAAATGTAAACTGTGACTTGCTCCCATTTGCCTATGCTGCCCTTTCCAGTTATTTTAGCTTATTGCTTGTTTTGCTTTTGTAGTGAAAAACCTTAATCCTTTTGTTGCATTTCTTCAGGAAAGGAATACTGATAATTTCAATGATGACATTTTTTAATCTCAGAGTGATGTGAATGAATGTTTATGACAGTCTATAGAGAATCAGTTTTCCATGCTTTGCTCCTTGTTTAGCCTTCAAATGCAGTATTTATCAGTCTGCAGAGCAAAACTATGTGCATGCCATATCATTACTAGCTCAGGGGGAATCATTCGAACCAATGTAATTTACTCAATATTGGTCAGTTTGACTCCTGACCCTAGTCCCTTGACAGTGTATCCTTGGCAACCCCTGATGTGTGTTAAGTCAGGATGTGCTTATTGGTCTCATCTGTGACAGCTTGGTAAAGGCTGCTTAACATAGCTTGGTCTTTTCAAAAGAAAATTAAAAATCCAATAATATACTGTATTCTGATTAGACTGGTATTTATACGAGCACAGAAGCAGTAATTTTTATGTTCAATTCTGCAAATCTGATTTCCCCTTTCAAATAGAGAAAGAGATTTTTGAAATTAAGTTTAAGAAAAAAAAATTTTGAAGCAGTATTCAAATGAAAAATGATATGGTGATTACCCACATATCCATCATCTTTGTGAGGCATTTGGGCAGTTTTTATGTTCTGTTGTGGCTTACATGTCTCAAAGGTGGAACCTGAGAATGGCTCTCCAGATATAGGCACCATTGCAAAGCAGTTTAGAGTATTTTAGTGTAAGAGTAGACTGTGCTCACTGATCAAGAAAAAAGTCCCCTGGATTATTTTACTGGTTTTATAACATTTGAAGTTGTGAAAGCAAGCTGTTGTACTGATTTAACCAGGAATCTTATGCTTTTTCCTATCTCACTGATGGAAAGCCAAAACCCCTGGTGTTTAGGGTTTCTGGAAGAAGGGGACTTTGACCATACAGCTCACTATTTTTCACTTCCTATTGCTTGTATTATCTAATTAACCATGGCTAGTGAGCAAAAAATTTAACTGAAACTGCATTATTCTTTGGCCAGGCTGATCCAGATTTGAAATGGAAATGATACTTACAGACCGAGACTTATGGTCCGTGTGATCCTGAACTGAGCATGCTGCCACTGGGATAGAGGATCCATCTGCTAGCACAGTATTCTGCCGTGCAGCTGTGTCCACCACCATGGATAGTCTGTAGAGGAAATGCCATTTAATTAGTGACCAGCAACAACAACTGTAAAGAAACACAAAAACCCCTTAAAACAAAAGACGAGCTCTAGGGCTTGTCAGAACAAATAGGTAGGAATTCTTTTAGCCTCTGTTTAATTATCTTGAAAATTTACCTCTTCAAAGCGACATCAGCCAATATCTACATAATCTTTTAAAAATAGGTACTTTTATTGAAAAGACCATGTAAACAAATAATTTTTTTCTATGCACTATTTATGTCATGATTATTCAGCCACTGTTACAAATCAGAAATCAAGGATTTCTTGGAAGATCACTGAAGGTTAGGAATCTGCTGCAAATTTTCTGTCATTAAACATATTTAATGAGTTTTCAGAATACTGGAGTAAATCCTGTTATTAATTATTTGGGTTTATGTTTTTATTCCAATTCAGCAAATGGGGACATCCCTCAGGAAAAAATCTTTTCAGAAGAGGTGTATCAAAGTGCTCTCAGGAAAGCATTATTTCAACCAGCACTCCAGAAAGCAGGGGTAACTTTAGGGGCTTACATTTTATTTTCAGTGTTGTGCGTTATGAGCTGAGGTTGCTCTTTATTTGAAGTGCCTCTTGTCTCATTTAGTAAAGCATCACCCAGTACTTCAGAGAGGTAATGATTCTCCAACCTGCCTTCAACAAGGGTGTAAAGCAATAATGTTCTCCTAGAATGCATCCTGGCTGCCCACTGAGGCAACAACCCTGTGCAAATTGCCAAATGAGCTTGTGTGTAAAAACTGGTGATATTCATATAGAGATGAATTTTATCTAGGTAGACTTGATTAGTCGAGGGTGTGTGAGGACTGAGGTCTGAGATGGTGGGTAGTTTCTTTTTGGTGTAAGGGTTTTTTTTTTTTTGTTGTTGGTTTGTTTATTTATTTTTTGCTGTCAGTTTGTTTGGGGGGGGTTAGGGTTTTTTTTTTGTTTGGTTTGGTTCAGTTTGGGATGGTGGTTTTTTTGATTGCTTGGTTGATGGGTTTTTTGGGGGGTTTTTTGATTTGTTTGTTTGTTTGTTTGTTTTTGTTTTGGTTGATTTTTTTTTCACTCTTTTTTTACGTTCACTTGAAATTTTCAGTAAACTTTCTCAGTTCCAGTGGCTGAGCTGTGAAATTTAGCATTTGCCCAAATACTAAAATGCCAGCTAGACTATATTACCCTGTCTCAGGATAAAAGATATAGAAATAATGTACAATAATGTATGGCACAAGTACAGCCCTGAACTGATTCAGCAGGGAAAAAAACATCCAATTAACATAAAATTTGGAGTATAAGATTTCTGTAGGGACCAGACACATCTTTAAATAGCAAGTAGTTGCAAATTTGATGTACCTGTCCAGAAAAAGCAGATTTATGACTGCATTACAAGTAATTGCTGAATCAGACCCAAAATGTGTAATCACTGACTCTGTATTGGGAACTGATAGACCAGCTAGAGTGCTCTGTTTACTTCAGTGTTTCAGTAGCAAACCCATGGGCTGCTTTAGCTAAAAACCTCTAATTTTGTTTATCTCAAAAGTAATGGGACTTCATAGGTTTGTCTTCTGGCTGGAAACATTGTAGGGACTACCTGTTAAAGACTTTGGAATGTTTTGGTTTGCACATCACTTGAACTAGGTACCTAAGGTATCTTCTCTTCATAAGGCTTACCATTTAAATTCAGAGACATATGTTTGTAATATTTTTTTGAAATAATTTGCTAGCTAAGATATTTAAATAGCAGTGTAGTTATAAAAATGCAGATTGTATAATAAAGGACTATAGAGCTTTAGAACACTAATATGGAATCTTATCATTCTAACAGGCATACACCAAGATGTGTACTCTCTTAATAAGTTTTGATGTTCTATGTTTTAAGGCATCAAACAAATTATTATTTAGTAATCAATTCCCATATGTGGGGAGACAAATACTGTTTATATCTGAGTTTTACAATGCCAGCCAAGCATTATATAAAATGAGTCAGATGCTTTTTTACTATCACTAGAGAAGAAAAAGGAGAATAGAAGAGAGGTGAAATATAGAATTGACATGCACATTATGACTTTATAATTACAAGTGTGCATGTAAAAAATATAGAAAAAACAGGAAAAAATAGCAATTGTCCAGAAATTTTAGTTTTCTGATACAGATGCACTTTTATAATTTTAGTTCTGGGAAGTCTCAGCATTACCGTGTTTGTTCTCCTGTTTCCAGTCTTATTTTATGTGTTTGGTTTGGGAATTTTTGATTATGTTTTTGGTTTTGTTTTTGCTTGTTCTGGTGGGGTTTTTCTAATACAGCATAAGCCATCATGGTTCCTTAAAAATTGCCTCTTTGTTTGTGAAAAAATATACTATTTATGGCACTAGCAGGCTGATATTTGTCTGCTAATCACAAGTATAAGTATTTTGTGTCATAAAACAACCAAGGTAAATCTGGTCACCACTTCATATGAAAAAATGATGTGTATACTGTGATTCCAGCTGATAGAAGTTTTCACTGAATTCCGTGAGAAAATCTACCTCTGTGGATCTGTCTCATCAACTTTAGCAAATCAGGACCTTGATCAGGATGCTTAGGTTTGCTCCTTGGGGTGCTTATCAAATACCTTAAAATCTGAGCTCAATATAAATATGTCATGCTTCCAGTCATGTCTATGCACTTTTAATTTTTGTTGCACAAATAGTTAATTATTTTACTCCAAAGTACAGCTCACTGGCACTTTTTGTATTGAAAATTGTATGTGAAACTTGACACAAAAATATACAATTATTTCAGTCTGCAGTTTCTGTTTGATATGTTACACATCTACTTTCAGAAGCAAAAGTAAATATTGAAACTTAAAATAAAACTTACTTTTAACCTTTGGAAGAATCCTGGCTTTGAAGTTTTGGTAGTATTCTATAGATGGTCAGAATTACATTAGAACTGTACTGTGATATCCACCCAAAAGAATAAAAGGGGAATTGAATAATTATGTTTTAACCGCGAAGCTTGGAATTAATTTGTAGTGATGTAGTCCTTTATTACACTTAAAGGCAAGATATACAAACCGTTTCATTATAGAAGCAGCCAGCAATACATTGAAAAACATTTTTGAGTTGTAGCCTCTTGAGTACCAAATCCCTCAGTCCGCAATGGCTTCATGAGCTCAACTTCATGAACATTGCTTCACTGACTTGAAGATGTAATCAGTCTTTGAAAGAGTACAGGTTCCTAGGAGATAATGTGCATCCACTCAATTTACAAGTATTTCCTAATACATACTTTGCTAATTTCTTTCAAGTTAAGGTCACAGCCTTCCTATGGATATACTAAGCAAGCTGAATTCATGACAGTAGTGAAAAGTTTGTTTATTCTGTTTTCATTATTAGGCAGAGGATGAGAGCAGGTACTTGTCTTATTTTCAGAGATTATCTAGAATCATACACAGAACAGACTTGCCTGGTTCAGAAAACTTACTGTAATACACCAGTGTATGACTACTTTATATACAATATATAGGGGACTATAACTTCCCCCCCCTCCGCCATTTTTATGACATTTCATATATGGTAAGGAGGGAAAAACACTTGGTCAATCAAAATTTGTGTTTTAGAGAAAAAGAGAATATATGAGGAGGGATAAACATTATGCATCTCTTTGCAAGAGGAAAATGTCAGCACGTAGGTTTTATGTGTGTGAAAGTGTGCCTAACTGAATTTACAAGACAATAAGGAGTGCTTTCAGCAAGTCCAACTTGTCTGAGAAGATTGAACTAGTGAGATTACCCTTTCATCAACACACACACATTCTCTCTGTCTCACACACAGGCACACGTACAAAAACAAACTTGTAATGAGTGGGTACTTTATCAAGGCCTCCCTCCATCCTTCATTAAATGACAGAAAATTGCTCTTTGCTGAGTTTGTCAATGCAGCTTTCCCTCCCAGAAGCCCATTTGCTTCACATGCTAGCACAGAATATTGCAGGAATTTGCAGATTTTAAATGACAAATGTGTCGAAGTTTACCCAGTTCTGAATCATTCTTTTCTTAGGCTGACTACAAGGTACAGTAACTCCGAAAGCTGGACTAGAATTTTTATTGTGAGTAGATCTCACTAGTTCACTGGTAAAACAGTATTGGACTGTGATCTTCCCCTGTTTGACAATGTCCCTAAAGGATTCTTTGGCTCCAAAAGCCTTTTCTCTGTACCTTATGTGATAGATGTAGCCATATTAAACTGAAAGCATGAACAAAACAACAGACACATTCCTTTACTACAACTCCTCTATTCTTTATTGAATTTGTCGTTTTATTAATTGCACTTACATGTAATAGAGATGAAAGGATGTTTTATGAGATGAAAACTTAACAGTTTGACATCATGAAAGGAAACTGTTCTTGCTATCACCTTTCAGGACAGAAGGCACTTACAAATAGCAGCTACTGTGTTGCTTTGTTAAAGTAACACTTTGATGTGTAGGATTATAATCAATGTAAATTATTGAGTTTTGCTACTGTGCTGTGTTGAAGGTATAATGTGTTACTCTGTGCAGCCATTATTTACTCATACCAAGAAATCAGCTAAATTTCCTTTTTTCCTCTCCTTAAATTCTGTTTTAGATGTGAATTTGTAAACAGTAATTTTGCAAACATGTCTGTTGAAATTGTGTCCAGATTTCTAGCTTTCAGTAGTCACATGCCAGGCCTCACTGCTGCATTTACATACGCTATGAATTTCAATACAAACAAATGGAGAGGAGTTTTAGGACAGAGCCTGCAGCATGACATGTCCTTTAATTGCCATTTACATAGCAGAGGAATCATTAATTTCTAATTCACCTATTATTCACTCTCGTTAGTATGCTATGTCAATGTCAGTTTTGGGGCAGTGGAATAGATGTGGCTCTGCATTGTTTTTGCAACCTATTTTTTTGTGTGTTTTTTTTTCTTCTCTTAATGCTTTTTTGACCTTAGCAGAATAGTTCTTCGACAGAGGCAGTTACGGGGCTCTTGTTTGGATATGATTTATGGTGCTACATTAACCCTTCATTGACCTAGAAATGCCCTAATATTAAAACAGTTTGACACACAGAAAATCAAAAGCCCTTTTATTGGAAGTGCTATTGTCCGCATCATAAGTTTCCCCAATGTGATGCCACTGTTACACCATCAATTTCCTACTGCTATTGAACACTGTATTGAAAAACTAATGGACAGAATCCTTTGTCATTTCTGTCCCAGTGACCAGCAAATAGCTCAGCGAATGTCTTCCCCTTCATATCACTTCAGGCATTTCAAAATGACACATCCAAGGTACTCACTTAGCATTTCATTAAAGGAAGGGGTGGGCCAGATCTTTCTGGGCTCCATGTAGCATCTCCCATCAGCCAGCTTCCATGGATTTTGGTGGAAGGCAGGAAGCAAGCCATAATTCTGTGGGGCTCAGCCTAGAGCCCCTGTTGTGTGGTGCTCTGATATCAATTTCATTTTTGTTAAAAGGAGAAATAAATCCTTTCAGAAGATTTTCTGGAGTTTAACAGTAAATAGTCAATAGAGCTCATGTATAAATCCAATCAGCTGTAGCTCTTATAAGGGCTTATTAATTTGCAAATGAAACACTTTTCTGCAGATGGGATAGTAAGCTATTGCTTTCTGTAGAAATTTTTAATGAATGTTTTCTATTTAAGCCTACAGCTTTTAGCATGATGTTGAAAATCCTTAATGTATTTTTTATAAAGCATTTGATTCTAGAGAGCTCTTCCCTAGTGAAAATGAATATATTTCTGTTTTCAATTTATGTTATAACTGCTACTTGTCAGTTTCACATTTGGCATATACGAGGTGCACCGTTAAAATAAATCTACAGCATTTTCACAAAATATTTTAACATTATATTCCTTTAATAATATTAATATTTTAATATCCTTGTTTTTGACACTCACGGAAATCCAGTCACAAACAGAATACAAAAAAGTTGCTGAAGTTAGACATACAAATGTTATCTATTTAGCAGGTACCCAAGCTGTGCAGTAGAACAATTCCAATTTTTATTTATTCTGAGTAAGTTGGTATTGTTTTTTATTCTGAATTTCTTCATCACTGGTTAGTGATACAAACTCCTCTTCCACAGAAAAAACAGTCTTCTGTTCAGCTGAACTAAAATAATCATGATTTTTTTTTTTGGTCCAGTGCACCTCAAGGCTACTGTTGCTTGGCTGGAGGATTAACCTGGCCTGTGCAGATGAGCACCAAAGTCTCTGAGTGTGCAATGGGGAGCAGAGGTCTGCATGCATCAATTAGATCTACCTACAATTATGTTCCAAAAATCCAGAATAAGTGAAGTTAACAGGCTTATAGCAGATTTACACCCATACAGCTAAGAAAAAAATCAGGAACCCACTTGCTCCCAGTCTTTTCCCACTTAACGAGAAAAGGATTTCAAAATTCTGCCACTGCTTAAAACCATCTCTCTAACTTCACAGGGGAATGAATGATATATTTTCATACGGGATAAATGCAAGAAGATGATTTTCAAAACTCCTAAACCAGAAAACAAGTTGTGGCAGAGTCTTTGAGAATCTGAATGTTTATCCTTTGTGATACATTTGTGTTTTATAGGTATGCAGTATTCAATGCATTTTCAGCATTTGCAGAAGCTCTGTAATGATGTAAGGTACAAATAATGCTAAGAGCGATAAAGAAAAGTTGAACAGAGATATCTGAGAAATGGAGCTTATATGTGATAAAAAAGCATCACACTTAGAGAAAACAGACAAATCATTCTTTCCATGTTATCTAAAATCAGTTTCAAAATTCTAGATAAGCTAAAGATTAAAAAAGATTTTAAAATTTCCTTGTTTTCTCAAATATTGCTTTCTTAGAGAACAATGTGTGATTATGCTTTGGGGTTTTGTTTTTGTTTTTGTTTTTGGTTTTGGTTTTTTTCCGTAATGCAATGTGCGTGCTGTCTGTGCAAATAGGAGAGAAAGCAGACTAGAACCTCGGGCATAAATTTTAAAAGTGGTCCCTGTAAGATTATAAAAAGTCAAGTGTAATTCTTATTGTTTAAATGACAGCAAAGTAATTAGTAATACTAGAGACTGTCACTAATGACCTTTAGGGTCACAAAGCAATGTACTTCGCCGTGTTTATTAGCTTAACACAAAGGATCATTATGATAAACCACATTTTTTAAAAACAAACAAATTTTCTTTAATATTTTGCTAATATAATCTTTCAGTAGCAGTATTTGTGATACACAACTGACTGTTATCATAACTCAGTTCTCTCAGAGCTATATTTAAACACCATTAAAAAAATTAATGCCCCAGCTTTATATAGTGCAGCACATCAACATTTACATATACATGTTAATTTCTATCAAAATGGTTACTCTGAACCTATTAAGAAAGGCCTCCCTTTCTTACTTATTTCTTTGTAAAGTCAGCTTCTGTAACTTTAATTTCTACCCCATTTGTCTTTGGAAGAGGCATATTTTGTTGTTTTACTGTACTAAACTGCTTTGGCTGTTTCATAAGGGCTGAGTATTTCACTAAGCTCTTGCAATATTGAAAGAATCTATATTCTGAGAATTTGAAAACATGTCAGCCCACCTAAATTACATATTGATCAGGTTTAATTGCATGCCACCCATCAGTATTAGGTTTGAAAATTCATAAAAAAGAAATAATGTACTCTTTGTGGATGATTACTTCTGGGGCATTTAAATGAATTCCATCACTTAACCCTGAGCTGAGACAGATTATTGAGCCTTGCAATCTAGCCAGTCAAAGTCCAAAGCAATAGAACAGCTGTTTTCTAGCTATCAGAGAAAAACAATGAACAAACAATATAAATTTATATAGATTTTCTTTTTTCTAAAATGCTAAATGTAAACATGCATTTTTCAATTGTTTCTTGAATGCCCATGTTCTTGTTTTGCTTAATGATGGTCTGCATTTTTAATTTTCTCTCCTGTTCCATATGTAAATTCACACTGTATTTAAGATTCCAAAATTAGAGAAGTACTCTGGAGAAAATTATTTTCTACTCATTTTCATTTCGACTTTGTGTTTCTTATATGTCTGCCACCACTTATCCTCACTTAAAACACTGGGAGCAATGGAATTTACTAACATTCAGTATGTTTCCTGGGAAACACAAGTTTCGATGCTATGTTCCTCAGAAAGTCAAACTGGTGGAACAGGAGTATTTATTATTAGTTTTCTGGACCTTTTTTACATTTAAAAATTATGCTTGTTGGTATTGGTTGTGTTTTAAGAAATTGTGCTTATGTGTGTTTTTCTGTACAGAACATCAATACTGAGTAAAAAGAACCAGTTAAAATCATTGGTTTTGCTTGGATAATAGTTTAAAAGCTACATTTTATTTAGACACTTTGAGGTAATAAATATCTCTGAGCATAATTAACTGTCTTTTATCTAGGTCTGCTCCTTAGTGATTTTTTTAGGACATTTCGTAATGTCTCCTCTTAATGCTCAGTTTGGCCTTGAAAATAATTTTACAAGTTAAAATGTTACAAATGTTTTCCAAAATTTCCCCCCATTTACTCATGAAATTCATGTCTCAATTTGTTTCAGATTTTTACTATTTTTTCTTCAGAATTTCTTCATTTCTTGTGGCCCAAGATTTCAGATTTAGGAAAATAAAATAACCTGGTTTAGCCAAGAGAGAGGTATGTGTTTGTAAATGATCCTTTGATTTACCATGCACCTTGGTATACTCCTTACAAACTAGGGTTCCAATCCTACCTAATATAAAATTATATAGCTTCAAAACAGGGATATAAAGCTCTATTTTATTTACCCTGAGAATTTGTCTGCCAGTATTTAATGTCATGTTATGTATATATTACTTATGAGATACATCATAGCACTCTAACCAACTCAGTTATGCAGTCCTCAGGAGAATAAAAAAAAAAGATAAAAACAAACCCACAAAATTCCACATTCCTCCCCCAAATAATTCTATAAGAAAATAAGTCTGAAATTAAATTGATAGTGCGGGCATACACACACACATGCACATGAGTACTGTAGTAATCTCTTAAACGGGTGATTGCAGATCAGAAACAAACCCCCTGTCTCATGCTTATGATACTTCTGACCCTTGAAGCAGATTGACTCCTTTATTGCATAAAACATGAGAGTTGTGTCAGTGGCTGAGCCCAACTTGTACATGATTTTGTAGTCATCAGAAAAAAAAAAAAGAAGTAATTTACTGCAATTTTATTGTAGTTTCCTCCATTTCTTCTGGAGGAGCAAATTATTGAGTGAGCAACATACATGGAGGCAAACTTTCTAAGCACTTAGACTTATGATTTTGTGTTTCCTAGCTGACTAAAGCTACTATTAGACAAAATGGAATAGGCTCAGTATTTGAGAGTAAAAAGTTTTATCAGTCAGGGTATACTGCTGCTGTTGTTTTGAACCACTATATCAAAGATTGATTGGTGAAGGAACTGGTTCATTAAAGCCCAGTTATTTGCTGTTAGGTAAGTTGTCCTTGAGCAGGGAAAGTTTTAGTAAATTAAGCCTAAAACAGAATTTAGATGACTTTGGTTGTAAAGTAACCTAAGGAGACAGAAAACAAAGTCCAAGGGAACTGCCAAAAATGCCAAAGCAATTAAAAAAAAAATAAACTTTTTCCTTTGTTTTATGACTCAGAGGTAGGAAGTCTTATATACTCTGCTTTCATATTAGGATAAATTTTATCCCTATTGGAAAGTAACTGGAGTTTTACTGGCAGTTATGTTAGATGGAAGCTATTCCCTTTGGCAATTGTATTCAGCCCTTATTATTTTTAATAAATTAATATCAGAAATAGTTCAAAGGTATTGCCACTTTTTATAAGACTCCCTTGTCTTTACTTCTGTCCATGGAAAATGTCTATGAGGAAGATTTTGTTCTTTAAAACTCAGAGAAAACAGAGAGCAAATCCCTGAGATTTACTCAACGAATGAGTTAATGTATTTTGTATTTAAGTTTTATCATTATAAGTAGATGTGGTCAGGACATAGTGCAGTGACACAATATCTCATATAGGTTTGTCATCTGAGTAACTAAGTTTGAATATTGAAAGACATTCTTGAAGCAATAAAGATAATTTTTGCATTAAATACTTTTCATATATTATTTTGAATGTGAGTCTGTAACACTGCAAACCAGAAACAAAAAGCAAGGCAAAATTTTCCAGAGCAAAAATTGCCCTTAATGACAAATTGGTCATCCAGCTTTATGACACAAAACACAGGGAATAGCTTTATACTGTTTTGCACTAATGGTGGAATTAAATAATTAAGCTGTTATGTAACTGGAAAAGCATTTCCTATAGATTGAACTTTTATCTTATGTTCTTATATTTGGCAACATTTTAAGTTCTTTAAGATAATGCTTACTGTATGTTGGGAATCTGTGCATGGGATTTCAGCTTATGACTGCTAAGAGATTTTCTTTTATCTTGTACTTCTGTTATTAGCTATGATCAAATGCTTTGATTTGAAGTAAAAGCAGTTGTGTAGGGTTTGATAATATTAAAGCTTTAGCTGGAGCATTTCTGGGACCTAGAGACTTGGCATGTTAAAAGTATCTGCACATTTTTCTGTCTGTGTGTTTCCATTCTGTAGCAATATCCCTGAAGTTTCCATTCATGTTGGGGTTACTGCACCAATCCACTTTTCTTCTGCCTGTGGACAAATCAATAGCAAATCACTTATTACTTACTGAGTACATAGGAAACAAATCTGTAGAAGTCTAGATCAAAGAATGTGCTTATGGCCTCCCAAATTGAAGCTTACCACCTATAAATCATCACTACCTGTAGTCCATGAAGAATTCTGCAATGACTGATGTGTTGGGTTCGATGTAAAGATTTCACTGTACCGTCCCTTCTCCCCCTGCTTTCCCGCTGCCACTGCTGGCTTGCTTCCTCTCACTTTCAACACATTTAGTTTGGAAGACTCAAAATCAGACAAGTGTGGAGTATTCACACTGCTTTTGCCCCCTTAACCTTAGACTGTTCTCTGAGACTGATCTCACAGCATCCGTTAACTGTCAGGTCTAGCTCTTAGGGATTTGTCAATGTCAATCCATTATCTCTTGGCAGGGGCCATCATAGAGTGATACAAAATCCCTGTGTCTCACCCCTCTCATAATATCTGAAACCCATTGCTCAAAAATAGGATGGTTAAAAAAAATTCTGAACTGAAAGAAAAAGACAAGCAGGAAAATTCAAATTGACATGTGGACACCAGCTGTAATTTATTGTGCATATAGGACAAAGGTCTCAGGAATATGAGCATTCTGGATGATATTCTGTTCTTATTGAAGTCAGTGGGAATTTTTCTTTTGACTTCACTGGGGACCAAGATGTCATCCTTCACCTCTTAGAGGGGAAGAAAAAGCAGGAAGAAAAAATAGAGAAAAATCTTTTTCTTGGTGAAACAGAATATTTTTTTTATTAGGTGGGAAGGGCAAGGGAAAAGAGAGGGAAGAATAGAAGAGAAGAAATCTTTGCTTTGGGTCATTTGGAATTTTTAATATAGTAGAATTTAAAAAAAAATTAAAAGCTTTTTTGAAAATGCTGACAATGATATTGTTCTCTGTTGAAATACAAAAGATTTGTTTTAAAAAGGAAAAAATAATGAAATAGTTAGCCCTTTTCCAGTCCCTTCTGTACAGTATCCCTCCTTTTTAGCTCATTGAGGAAATTGTTGTAATAAGTTTACTTTTTACCAATTTTTTCCCAAGTCTAATGAAGGTAGACATCATTTCTTCAGTTTTCGTTTTCTAAATATGTAGAAATCTTCATGATAAATGAAATATTTACCTCTACTTTGAATTAAAATATTTTCTTTGGAATCTTAACCAATTACAAAATATTTTTCAAGAATTCATCTCTCAGTTCCAGTTAAAGTTCTTAAATCTTATTTGTTTAAAGAATGATACATGCTGCTCAGGAGATGTAAGATAACCTTTTCATAATAAACTACCTTTTTAGCATATGCTAATGCTTTCCAAGTTTAACCTTCAAATCATAAACAAAGAAAATTATGTGAGAAGTAAACAATTAATATGATCTTACAGATTAAAACTATTTCATTCTAATAATTTCTTTTTGAGGATATTATTTATCAGACTGTCATTTTGCTCCTTTACTTCAAGTTTTTATATTTCCTTTTTTTTTTTGTCTTTATTTTCCTAAACATAATTCAAATTCTTCCCCCATGTTTTGGGTACCTACATAGTTACTGGGATATTATGCTGTGGAAAAGTGTGGATTTCAGTTGGTTACTCCTGATCATAAAAGACCAAGAGGATCATCCAGCTGCACTGCCACTTCAATGTTTTATTCAAGGAAGGCTGTAGAAGCTCAAAGATTCTGGACAGCTGAAGTACAAACATTTAAGACATGTACATGAAACCCATTGCAACCTGAAATTCCTCAGAGCATCATCTCTTCAGAACAGATTTTGAGTTTAGTTTTAAAAATTTCCTATTCCTACTTTCTGGCCTATTGAAATCACTCATTTTGACATGACATCTATGCTCTGCCTCCTGAACAAACGAGGACAACAAACTAAAGCAATTAAAACCAGAAAAAAAAGCCCCCAAAGATATCAAAGTCCCCATCCATTGGAATTACTCAATATAAAAACACTTAAATAAATAACTAATTTCAGGAGAAGCTTCAGATTGAAAGTCATGTTGAAAGAATGTTACATGTTTCTTATCTTTTCACCTTAGTCGTTTCCACAGCTGAGTTGAACATATGCCTATAGACACTTTTATCTTCATGCTTTGTGAGCCAGTCTCAAAAAGGCACAAGTGGAAATGGAGCACAAAACTCTCGTCAATATAAGGATGAGCACCATGACCCCGTTAGAGACAAATTTACCTGTTCAAGCCTTAGCCTCTCAAAAATCTGCACAAGGGAAGAAACGTCATTGTCTAATTGAAAGAAGATGGTGCCACCTTAGAGACTAGTACAGTTATGCTTTTTACAAACTCTATCAGAATTATCTCATATATATGTATTCAAAAAAAGGATAATCATTAAAAATTGAGAGCAATCTCTTTATCATCAGAGTTTAATGTATTATTGTTTCTAGACTATGAGTTCATTCTCCATTCTTTGCAAACCATAAATATCTTTGCAATTCTTATAAGCTTATCATACTTTGGAATGGCCCAAGTGCATCACTTCTCCCTGACAACGTGCATGCCCTCTCACTGTAGGCATGTTATCACATAACCCAGCAGAGGATGCAAAGGTCTACCTGTGCTGGGAAAGTGGAATATTAACTTTTAGTGGAATATTAACTTTTAGAGCTGAGGATTCCCTGGAAAAGGTCTGAAAGATGACAATTCCTTTTTTCTGCTTAGGAACAGTATTCGAAACTATTCATAGAGGAGGCCTTTAACTTACAATGTTTTTAATCATAATTAATATGTGCTGCATCACTGGAGACTGCATAGCATAAGTACTTAAAGATGGTTGGTTCATTGTAGTGTAAACCTTTGTTATTTTAATATCTCACATACCCCAAATCAATCCAATAACTAAAGAAATGTAATTATGAAGAAGTATCTATGTTTTTTTGAAGTCTTGCTCTGTTGATGAGTCTTTATATGAGTATCCCTGTTTTATGGTACCAGTGTAAGCATAGAAAAAGCAGGCCAAAAACTTTTTCTGAATCTATAATGCACTGTTAATTGAATTGGGTTTATATTGGAGGTTTTGGTAGGGTAGGGGGCTGCAGGATTGATATCTGAGAGAAGATATTAGGGATTATCCCTGTGTTGGACAGAGTCAGCTCCAGCCAGCTTCCAAGTGGACACACCACTGGCCTAATCTAAGCCAAATCAGTGACGTTGGTGGAGTGTCTGTTATACTTAAGAAAGAGTAGAAAATGCAGGAACTGCAGCCTGTGGTAAGTGCTCACGTTATGGTAGCTCATGGTAGCATCCTATGGGAAGGACCCTATGATGGAACAGAGACAAAGGAGTAAGGAGAAAAAGGAAGCGTTATGAACTGACAGCAACACCTCATTCACATCTGGTCCATCCAGAGTTGGAGGAAATGTAAGAGTCAGGAGTGAAGTTGAACTTGGAAAAAAGGGAAGGGTGGGAGGAAGGTTTCTTTTGTTCAGTTTAGCTTTCTCACTATCCTATTCTATTTTTAATTGGCAATAAAGTAAATTAATCTTTCCAAGATGTGTCTCACTTGCCCATGACAGTAATTGGTGATCTATCTCCCTGTTATCTCAACTTGTGAGATTTTTCATCTTACTCTTTTCCCCTGTCTTGCTAAGAGGGAATAGGAGAGCATTTTGGAGGACACCTGGCAGTCAGCCAAGGTTAACTCACCAAATTATTTCAGGGCTTTTTTAAACAAACCAAACATTAAAAAATAGCTGTAAATGCTGAACCCCTTCCTCATCCCCCTCTCTGCTTTTAATGATTTTTTTCATCATTTTTACTTCATCTATATTGAATTTGAAGGGAAAAAAATAAAAAGAAAAAGAGTGTGAATGGAAAGGATTATACCCTGGAGAGAAGAAAGCTCAAGCTTTTAATAATAAAAAATAGTCTTAATTCTGAAGTAACAAGAATTAAAAAAGAAAAAAGAAAAAAGAAAAAAGAAAAAAAAAAAAAAAAAAAAAAGAGCAGACAAACAAACCAACAGATATTCCTGTACATTGAAGGTGTCTTGGGAACTGTTTGGAAGAGAAATTGCAGATTATTCTTATACATCTGAATCAAATGGGATATAAAGTCTTTGCTCTAGTACAGGCCTTGAGGTTTGAAAAGGTGAGAATGTTGATGGTTACACACTGATCCCAATAAGCTATTTCATGTCAGACAGGCAGAGACCTAATAAGATGAAAGGCTTTGAAGAGGATGTACTGAAATTCTAAGTAGAAATAAGAAATAAAATTTTAAGTTTAATTAAGTATTGAAACCACTTCCTGTCACTTGGGTTTTAAATTAAGATTGGCTCACTTAAACTATCTCATTTAGTTGGGCAAAATAGGAGAATAACCAGAGAAAACCCTGTGGGATGACCAGTCACAGGAGGCCAAGTTGTGGAAGATTATTAAAATCTTTCATCTTTGATTTGATAATAAATTCTATATTCCTTGAAGAAAGAGCTAGATGAAAACAGTTCCAAATAAAGATAGGCCAAAAGATAGATTCGTTATGGCAAGACAACCTCAAATAATACAAATATATAAGACCCCACACAAAAGGTAGGCAATGTCAGTTTCCTGAATTCCTTGCAGTAGGGAGGATAGGAGAACTTTTGGCCTGAAAGTCAGGCAGAAGCACTTTGCTACTCTTCTTCACTAGTTTGGATGAGTCCCTGACTGTAAATGATAGGCCAAAACTGGCTGTTTTCCTCAGAGACTGAGCAGTCAACAAGTTCTGTCACGTCCCTTAACAGAAATAAAATTTCCACACAGGTATGAAAGCATCAGAAGACTTCTCAGTGTGCTAGTCGGTGACAAGATTTAATGTGAGGATTTCAAGTTATTTTCAGTATTGTTTATTATTATTACAGGTTAAATCTTCATTAAGACTTAACCCTTTGGACAAAGAGATTTAGTGAAAAGAGAAAAACTGATATAGGTTAACCTGGAGACAAACTAACAGTCAGTGTCAAGCTCCATCTGGCTATGCTTCCAGGCATTCATTCTACATGCCTAGTGATGGATTACTTCTGTGTAATCAACACTGTTAGCATATAACATGATTTTTTTTCTCCTGTGGTAAAAAACATTCTGGGCAATCAACTGGAAATCACGTTCATGTTTTCATATCTGTGTAAGTCAACCCCTTCATGCAAAAAGACAGTACTGTTGATGAGATGGTAAAGATCTCATTCAATTTTTATGTGGTGTTGTTTCTATCTCTAGAATTCATCTGACATTTACAAGTCTTGTCCATGAAAAAAACTCAACAACTTTTGCCAGTAAGTGTAAGTTTGCAACTAGAATTACTATTGATGCTGATCTTGCAGTAGTCACGGAGCCAGACTGAATCCATATACAGGAAATGAGCACTAAATGCCTTTGTACCTTGGCAGAACTCGGTTCAAGGTGTCTTGCTCTACCTTGTTTCTGTTTTAACATCAACATGAAAAGTGAATAACGCTTTTTCCCCTTCTCATTGTATCATTATATTTACAGGAGTATTGCATTAGTTTAAATTATGTTTGGACAACTTTTGATTAAATAATTTATATCACATCCATATCCAATAAAAGAGACAACGTCCTCTTCCACCAGCCACAAGTCAACACCCCTGTTCTTTTATATCAATCTACTGGTGACTGCAATTTTTTTATTTTTCTTTGCCTTTTTTCTTGGTTTTTTTTTTTAATTACTAGATATACCTGTTATGTGTTTTTAAAAAGGAAAAGCTATAAACACTACAACACAATGATTCAGTCCTTTTTAGATGGCATCTAAGCCTGTATTCTGTTTAAAGGATATAAATGTCCCTGGTTGAAGTCAATGTCAATTGACTGTCATTTTACCCATCATGCTTCTCCTGGAAATACACAGACTTAAACTTTTACTCAGAGCCTTTCCTGCACTGAATATGTTTCAGAATATGCTCTCAAATTCAGATCTTAACACAAGTGACTTTGAAATAAAAAGAAACATATTCAACACTTTTTAGCTGATGTTATAGAAATAATTCATAATAATAAGGCAAAAGAAAAACAAAACAATCTCTCTCTCCCCTCACAAAAAACCTGAGGAGCTAAACTGCCAGTACAGCACGATTTTAGCCACAAATAGAATTGTATTATCAGCTTGAAAGTAGCTCTCAGCAGGGACTCAGACAGCAGACGGGATTGTATTATTCTGCCATTCCCCTATCCATCTGTTAAAGAAGTTCTGTTTGGAATCAAATGCTCCTCTTTTTAATTATTTTTTAAAGAATAATCTAATTTTTGAACACAATCAGTGGCACTTCATATATGCACACCTTGCAAGTGTTTAGGAAAAAGCTTCCTTTGTTTGTTTTCATTCAGGGAATTCATCTCCACTACCTTTATTCGTTTTAGAATTGAGTTTGTGCCAATCCCAAATACCCATTTGAACATCTGTAACTATAGAATCCCTTGTTTTCCTCTATACAGTTTATTTTTTTTTCTTTCTGATTTGGAATATCTTTCTCCTTGCATGAAATTTTCAAATAGTGTTTTAGTTCTTTTATACACTTTCCTCTTTCCAAGAAATGCTCTCAAATCTCTATTTTAGCTACAAGGAGGGAAAAGAACTATGATATTAACACATGCATTCCCCCCCTGCCCAATAAACTGTTCTTTACTCTAGGTGGTACTTGTGTTATTATCTGGTTTTGAAAGCTTTCTATCTCATATAATGCATGAAAATAATGGTCCAAGAAGGGATACTATACCAGCAAAGTGCTTGTAAGGTATGTTCATTTATATTAGTGGGTATTGCTTTTGTGCTGCATATACGTCCCAAATGAAATAAAATGCAACAAGAAAATGGCATAACTGAACCTTCATACTTCCCAGCATAACTTAGCCCATGTTAGAGATTTAACTATGAATGCATAATTAAATTAAACTATATAACTATGTATACATTGGTTAGAAATTGCTGTTCATGGTGCCTTTTTATCAGGCAGTGGAAAAGATGAGGTTGTTGTGTAGGCTTAACTTTATTCTCCCCACAGTTTGGATTTTTCTGGAATTAGAGGTGATGAAAATGGTATTTGGGAAAGACGGTAGTATCGACAAAGTATTAGTCAATAGTGGTATTGACAAAGCCAAATTCAGTTTCCAAGAAGTCTGAAATTTTGTTCCTTTGAAATTGTTACCATCTCTTACCAAAAAAACATAAAAAAATTCTAACCAAACCCCCCCAAAAAAACCCCTAACCAAAACAACAATCAAACCTGGCAAAAAGGGTCCAAAGGAAATTGGCAGAGCAAATCTTATCACAGGAAATCATGAAAAGTAAACCTTAGAACTTTAAATTGAAAAAAAAAATAAACTCTTAATTCATTCCATTTGAGATTTGATGTGTCTGTGGGGAAATTAAGAATAGTCTTTGGAGCAGTCTAGACCACAGTTTTGTGTGGAGTAGACTTCAAAGAAGTGCTTTTCTCTAGTACCTGAACCAAAGCGTTGAATGAGCGTAGTCAGATTGTTAGTTCAGCCTGTTAAGTGTCTCTCTTGCCTTTGATCTATCACAAGACTCTGCAGTCCAAAATCGAGGTCATTTGGATCAGCAGTTTCTGAGGTTATACCTGCTATATCCTGCCTCAAAATACCTACTTTGCATGTCAATGCACGTTCCCAAAAATAAGTACATTAAAATAATGAGTTCCTGAAAATGTCCTCGTTATATAGGCATTGATATTCCTTGATCTGAGACCTTAGAGAGAGAATCCCCTCCATCTCCAAATTTTACTCACCCAAATTTTTGAAAATATTTTAAAATATACATACTTAAATGGCTTTATTAGAAAGTAGCTAGGCTGTAGTTCAACATTACAGTCACTTTGGGAAGAGACTGTCATAAAGGATATGGGGTGGAATTCATATGTTATTGATGGAAGGGTGAAGAATCACCTTGGCAGGTGACAGTGTGGAACTCCTGTGTCTCTTTCACCTAAACTGAGATTGTGTCAATTCTTCAAAACAGTCTTGTCCCTGGTAATCTAGTTTCACATTTTAACTGCTTTCAAATTACCACAATGTCAAAACCAGAGCATCTAAGAGATAAATAGCAAACTCTGTATCTTTCACAGACATGCAAGTTCATTATGTGGAGAGATGGCTATGCCAGCACGGAAGACTCCCCAGTACAGATTGTCTGAAACAGGATACTGAGGTTCAAGAGTCTATATTTGAATGCAAACCTGCTACTACTGAGATTTTAATGACAGTGCTTCTAGCTAATAAAGGAAGGGATATGATCTATGCTGAGCATGTCTATCAGCAATATCTTGCATCCAACTGAATTTTAGTTTTGGTACCCACAGTACTCTTACTTTAAAAAATGGTGACTAGTTCTTTCCTTTCTTCAAGTAAAGAAATAAAAAGCTTAGCTCCAATTTCCTAAAAGAAAACTGTTTCCTTACTGTCCAGTTTATTAATCAAGTTAGTTTTGTGTCTGCAAATATGTTAAATGCATGTATTTGCTCTTATCTGAGTTTTCTTTTAAATTATCTTTTCCAACACAAAATAGTCTGAATGAGATATTGCTATATGGTAAGTACGCTAAAATAGACCTGTAAAATTAAACTTTCTTTCACCTGAATATTAAACAGAAAATGACTTTGTAAGGAATATAAGTTTAATGTCATTTGCTTCTCTTCCTGTGAAATATATGGTCCATAAAGTGCACGTGACTTCAGCAACCACCCACAGACTGTTTAGCAAATGTAACCAGGTTAAGCATGTTATATCTGGGATTATATCTTTTCACAAGTAAAATTATCTACCTGTTGTGTGACATCAAGACCAGGAACCTCAATTATTCTTTGATGTCTCACACAAGCAAGATAATAATTGGAAGCTGACAAAATTCATGCTCAGGTTGGGGGATATTGATTTCTGTTTGCTGCATCTTAACATTTAGAATGTGACTGTCATGTATACTAAAACATGAAATTTACTGTCCTCATAAAAGTTTTACTAAATCAGCCAGCAAACGAAGGAATTATTGGCAGCTTTTTCATTACTAAACATAGTGTAAAGCACCTGATTATTTTTATATTTAGAGGTTCTGAGGTAACTTTCATGTATATCAATAAACAATAGGTCTCTTAAACATTCTGAATAAAATCTTTCTTGTTTTTAAGGAATTACAAAATTCTTTTCTGCTTGTTTATTTGCACTAAATGCTGCAACAACCTGTTCTTTGCATATCAGTACATTTGTAGTTGTTCATAACCACAATAGTGCAATTTTGTCTGAGTGTGATGGAGTAATAAAAGAGCAGGGTTATTTTGAAATAGTTTGTCAAGAACAAATATCCTGATAGAGTGCAAACATAACAATCACTGTCCTGTGTTTGAAACACTTGAATATTCTTTTAGTTTACCTGTAGGTGAGCCAAAGAAAACAGGAAAGTTGCAAGAAGAGAAACAACTTGATTTCAGAACTGTCAATATTTGCTTTGTTCATTTGAAAAATTAAGTGCTAAATTCACAGACACACACACTCTGCACCTCTGATCTGTTTTCTGACTTGGATATTATGACTAGTTCTGCAGGTAAACTTCCCACTAGAACTTTGGAATTTTTCTGAACATTAGTGTTAGTCATTTAGAATCACGTTTTTAAAACATGACTGCTAAGGAGACAATAAGTAGATTGTGTATTTTATCAGGGAGAGAGATAGGAAAGCTTTAAAAACGTGTGATCTACATAAATTGTTTTTGAAGCAGTGGGTATCTGGGTAGCTCAATGAATGCAGGGAAGCCTGTGCTCTTGTTATTAGGACCTTTTAGTTTAATTATTACCAGACGTGTCTTGATATGTGACTTTTCAGTGGAATCTGTTCAAAAGCTGACATTTGTAAGCAGTTGGAGGAAATATTATCACATTATATTTTCCCCTCTATTAAATTGAAATGAATATTTTGTTGCTGTGTGGAAAATATTTAGCCTGAACTTCCAGCAGCTGTAATTAGTGGTATAGCAATCAGAAGCTTAATTATGTTTATAAAATTTGCTTTTCTCTTCCCCATATACAGGAACCAAGAAATCTGCGGCATTATAACTTGGCATTTGCAATTAAATTTACTGAACTGCATATGAAAATATAAGTTACATGGAATCTAACCTTATAAGAGTTTAATACTCAGAGCTGTGGAATCCAAAATGGTGTGCTTACATTTAATTTTCAGTAAAACTTGTTTAGAGACTAGCTTTCCTGTTAGAATGGAACAGAAGATACTTAGTGTTCACTGACTAAATGGTGAACACATTTAATATACACATTTAATACAAGTTTTGTAAGTTTGGAAAATCAAGTTACAAGCACGCAAAGTGATGAAAGCTCTCTTATCCAATTATATCTGTTCCCTGCATCACTTTGAGGAAAGGATACATTGATTGTAACCCACAGAGCTGGTTAGGAGAACAGAGGTAAAGAATTGCGGAGACTAAGGTAAGTCTGTGATGGATATGCTGTATGGATTCATGTTTTAAATCTATTGCTTCCTACCTCTCCACACAGGCTTTTTAGGTGCAGATTATTTGAGTTATGGTGATGAAAAGAAAAATAAGACCAAAGTGGTTGAGACTATGGCTTGTTTCTTCCCTCAGTTATTTTTCAGTTATGCTGAATTCACTAAGTATTCTAACTGGACAATTCTCAAAGGTAGATGCATTTCTGGAGGATCATTCACCTTCCTTCCTCTTATTAAAGAGCCTGGCAGTTGAGGCAACCAGTTACACTGCACTGACAAACCTCTGCCTCAGCCACTGAAGAACAATAACTTCATATGGAAAACGATTGTGATTTCCCACTGGTGCAATTAAACAAAGTGCCCCTTCTCTGTTCTTTGCCCTAAGACACAAAGTGTCTATTGCTTTTTCGCTATGTGACTCAGTAAAGAGTTAAGTGTTCAAATGATTCCCATGTGATATTGTCTACATGCAGTGGACATTTCTATCTCTACCTGGGTACATTTCTCAATCTTTCAGCAACTTTGCTAATAGCTTTCCTACTGTTAAGTGAAGCTCTTCCATTTGATCTTCACTCACAGATGGAAATAACTTCCATAATTTGTCCATGGGGAAAATATTATTATTGTGTCCCTTGTTTGTCCAGATTAAATATTGTGAAAAATGTGAAATGATTAATTCATGTTCTTATAGTAAATTGGAAAATTATAAAACCATATAAATTTGTATCAGGTAAAAGTCTATGTTTTAGGAGACCTTGCAGCAGATGGTGAAACTAACAACCCTGAAAAAGCAGGCACCTCCATTCAAAAAGGAACAAAGGACTTTTCCGGGAAAGCCTGCAGCCTTCTCAAGTACCCGGAGGAGACCTATCGAGATAAGGTGGTACAGCAACTCACACCTTGGTTGCCCTTTCACAGATCATCAAGCAACATCATCCATATCTCGATCATTCATCAACCATAAGGATCTATAGAAATTGGACATTAACATTTGAACTGAGAAAAGAACTCTTTCCAGCCTGGTCGGGGAAACTCCTGAATTTCTATAGCTAGTTGGAAAACAATGGGAAATGTGGGGAAATATTGCCGAGGGCAGAATAAAGTGTATAAAAACCAAGCCCTGAACTGGGCTGATTTGTGAACCGTTGGGGGAGATAGCAGGCTGCCGGACCCTGTATCTCACGGTTCACCCTTGGCATTTCCCGGGAAAACTCTGTCAAGTTTCTCTGCTGTTGGTGGATTATCGAAATTCTGTGATTTGATTTGTTATTAATAAACCAAATTATTATTTTAATTGGAATATCGTATTGGCATTTATAACAAATATTTAAAATTATTAGTAGAGCTGAGGGGTTGGGTTTGGTGGTTTTTTTGGTGATTTCGAGAAAATAGATACCATTATTGTTCAACTGAACCTTTTTCTGTTACATTCCCTAAGAGACTGCCTGATTCAAATTAACATAATATTGTTGGACATGTAAACTGGGTAGCAGTAGTGCCACCACAGCTTGCTAGGCAGCTCTCCAGACTTTAAAGACTTGCATGCCCTCCTGCTCTATGAGCTGTGAAAGGGGTGCTGTGCACTCCAAGAAAGGCTCTTTCAAGACCCAGTGCCTCAGTCCTTGCCAGAAAGAATTGCACTGCATTGTGCTCTGCCATGCTGGTATTTCCCACATTCTTTTGCACTTCTGAACACACCTTGTACTCCTTGAATAATTAACTAGCACCATATTCACAT
>NC_086247.1:94055837-94123337 GCF_021018805.1 Prinia subflava
GAGAGCAACAAACATCACAGACTCTGCACAAGCTGGGGGAAAAGAAAGTCCTACTGTGTCTTATCCTTCTGGCAACTTACTCTGGATCCTCACCTTTCAGGATGAACATCTAATGCTCTGGGGATCAGAGGCAAAAGACTTATTCCTTGTTGTCCATGAGTGTGGGTATTTGGCCAACAGTGACACAACAGCAGTCAAAGAACAGCTGCAACATAGTCTGAAGGGCAGCCTTGCTGGTTTGTGTAGGTTACATTTCAAGTACCTAAACTGCCGTAGAAAGTGCATCTGAATGCTTAACTTAATGATTAGGGTGTTTATCTGGTTGTATACAAAACTCAGTGATGATCACAAGCCGCTGGAGAGAGAGGTGCAGTCTCTAATCCCTCCTCCAGGGACCATTTAAAATTGTAGATTGAATAATCATTGAAGTAAAATTGCTATCCAGGCTTCTCACTCCAATGAATTGCAGAGCTAATATCCAAAGATACTCATTGGATTAGAAAGAAAGGTTGCATATATATTTCTAAGTATGTCATCAAGAGAGGGAGAGAACTGGGAGAAATGCAGAAAAGCCTGCAGTCACCTACATAGTGTAGTGTCCTGGGAAATGGTAGCTGGATCCAGAATAAGAGTTAAATTGATAATATTGTGTGGGTGCAATTTTTCTTGTTGCCTCCAAGGACTTCATATTGCAGGGAGGGAATGACTCTTTACTCATTTGGTTTTGAAAAGTCTTGGACTTGAATTCTCACTTCATGACAAATCTTTTCCAGAACTTTGGAGTAAGAGGCCTGAAATGTTGAGTTTGAAGCCTTCAGAGTGCAGTTATTGCTGGTTATCTTAGAGAGTTGAGTGTGGCTCCAGCAGTGAGAACTAAGCCTTACCCGTTATTTTCCTATCCAGCCTTGCTGCAGCTGGGAATGTGGACCCAGCTGGGACACTTGTGTGGGCTAAGACTAAATAAAGTAGGGTGATGGAGAAGTGTTCAAGAACCTCCACAAGAGTGCAGTCTTCAACACCTCATTATTTTTAAACATGTTTTAGAATTACATACTTGAGACGTCCTCTGCTATTGATGGTTGTTGGAGGTGCAAACACCACTGGATGATATCCAATAATTTCTCATGTATTCATGACTAAAATCATTCCACTAAAGAAAAGGTAAGTATGGGTGGGGTTCCCCATTTTTGTTGCCAGCACTTGGAAGTAATTATAGAGAACTGTTTTAATACAAGACTTCTACTAAAAATTTTAGCAGTAGCTAAATGCTGATGCTAACATTGGATCTAGTAAGGGCAGTAAAGCAGCCGTTTTGGGAGAGGGCTCCCAAAACTCTCTTTTTAGAAGGCAAAGGAATAATGCTACATTGCACCAACACCTCTCTGCTAATCTGGCAAGCTCTCTGAGGCAGGGTTTTCTTTTCATACCTCATTTAGTGTATTTAGCCACCTGTAAAGAATACACTTCTCTGTAGTACATACAGGAAAAAAAGAAATTATTGTTTAGACTTAGGTTCCTTCTTTAGTAAGAGCCAGCAAATTTCCTCCCAATCCTTCAAAATCCTATAGAGCTCAACTACCACTACTACAGTTGAATTTTTGTCCAAGTACTACATACACTGAAATTTCTTTGGTGGTCTCCTACACTGGAGTTGTAAGTCCTTCCTGTACATGAATGCATAGTTTTGACAGCCCAGATTTGAAGTGTGAAAACAGTGTCCCAATTTCAAAATTAGGAAGGTGGGTTTCATGGGTTAGCACTGGCCAGATGTTAGTGCACCCATGAATATATGTTTTTTCTCTAACAACTCCTGTGGGATGTGATCAGGAACAGAGCAGAGCAGGCTTAAATCTTGAAAACAAAAAAAAAAACAACCCACCAAAACTTTATTAATTACATAAGAACAGGGACAGAAATACTCTTAAACACACACAGAGACAGAAATAAAAACTTCTTAGAACATTTCTTCTCCCAGTTTCTACCTCCCCACCCATCACTCTTCAAAGACCAACCCTTGGGTTTTAGATCAAACAATCACCACTCAAAAACAAACTAATCTTCAATTCAGCAAGGGAGAGAGGAGTCTCTCTCGCACCACAGACTGTTCCTCAGAAAACACGGGTTCACCCCTTATGTGTTCCTATGTCACCCGTGGCACTGCCCAGAGAGGTCTGCCAGGATGACACTCTCTTTTTCCTATGTCCAGCGCTCTCACCGCTGTCCACAGGCTGAAAACTGCATACAGGGCTCTTTTAAGGATACTTGCATGCCGAGCTCTCCCCTTTTTACCCAGGGGCCGGGGTTCCAGGAGCAGGTCTGCCCTGAGGGCAGAGGGTGCCACCTCACCCTCCCCCTCTCTTCTCTGCTCGCTCCACTCTTCAAGTGCCAGTCACTGTAGCAAAAGCAAGGGCAGCTGTATCCACCCAGAAATGCAGTTTATGTTCAAAAGAGACTTAAGTTCAGTCCATGGCTGACATTATGCAAGAGAAGTCCGGCTCAAAAGGCTAATCCTCTCATTCTTCCATCGGGTTCCTTCCAATCATGCTTTATCATCTCGGTCCCAGGCCGCTTCCCTCTCTCCGAAACCACCAGTCATGAGAATCAATGTCTAAGAAAAGTTTCTTTCTACCAAGCAAGGGTTAACAGTTTTTTCTCGGCAGGGTGCTGCAGGCTCAGGCACTCCCAGGCTCCGCAAACCCCCCACGTGGCTGGGCAACTTCTCCCGGAGTTTGGGGGGAGGAGGGGGGTGAGCACACACAGAAGGCACTTCCACAGTTTTCCACCCTTCCATCCTGGACGGGGCAGCTCAGTTCCAGTCCTGTCCCTTCTCTTCTCCCCCCCCCGGGGGCTCCGGCTTACCTGAGCCGACCACGTGTTTCCCCTCCCCCACCCAGCCTCATGGCTGGGCAGGGGAAGGAGGCCTGACACGTCTCTCTGCTGAAACCGGGATCTGAAAAGAGGCCGAGCCCCCCAGACTCCTGCTTTTAACTCTTTGTGTCCTCAGAGGCGTGTCCAAACCTCCGAGTGACCAACCCAGGTGCCAGCAGAAAAGCTGATCACTGATTGGACTGCCCACATCTCCCTGGAAAAATTCACCTCCCCCCCCAACCACGACAGTGGGACCATCAATGATTTTCTCAGGAGCAATAGAAAAGTCAGAAAAAAAGGGAAAGTCAAGCTCTGTCTGAAAAGTTCCAGTCCAGAGTAGTTTAATTCAGAAGCCAAAGTATGGGATTGTATTTCTTCTCACTCAGTCACTGAATTACTTTTGTTTCTAGTGAATTTAATTTGTCATTTCTTGTGCTGGTGAGGGCTTGAAGCCTGGGAGATTCTCATGATTGCAAATTGGAGCTAGCCCTAGGCCTGTGGATGCCCAGTCTGTTTTTCTGATCACCAAATTTCTTCTTTTAGTGAAGTCAGTGTTCACAGGTTATTGCTTAGAGTCACAATTTCATAGATTACATGAAGGAAGATTACATCATAGGAAGTCTTATGATGCAATTTGGAATTTAGGACTGAAAATTTTGGAATGACAGCTTTGGATTTACAGAATTTTTTTGAGTTTTCAGGGCTTCTGAAGACCAGTGTACTCGTAGCCATTAACCATTATAATCCTTTGCCTGCATCTTTCCTACTACTTACAAAAACTTGAGTAAATGACTGGAGGAGTCTGATGCTGCTGCAATTAGGTATCAGGCTGCTTACCTGAAATTAGATGACATATACAATATCAGAATACTGCCAAATTAAAAAAAAAATAGTACTGCTGATGTAGTTGGGCTTTAATAGTCATAAAATTAGCTTTTCAATCTCTTTAGAAGAACAGTTATTTCAACAGTGGTTTTCTTTGGTGAGTATTATAATAGTTGTTCTCATTGAGCAATGTTACCAAAATACATATTTAAGAATGCAAAGCACACATGTATGTGTTTGTATGCTGGTGGAAAGGCTTTAACTTATAAGAAGTTTAGTTTCTGTAATCCAATAAGCATTTTCTGTGAGCAGAGAACAAGTTTGATGTTAAACAGTTTTAAAAGAACTTAGTTACAAGATGGGTTTTACTGAAAGGGGCAATATGTTTTTATGCCTCTTTCAATTATGGCCAAAAACTTTTTTGGCTGTGAATGTAATGCTTTATAAACCTCTAAGAGGTTTATAAAGCATTGCCTCTAAGAGGAAAATGTGGTCCTCTTCCAGTACATGCATACGTACCCTTGAAAAGCGCAGTGCTTGCAGTGCCAAGTTTCATTCTTAACACACAGCAACATAAATATTGCTCTCTTCACCCCCATCGCTGTGTTATAATTGTGTTAGCCTATGTGGTCCAAAGAGTGTTTCCAGTAACAGCAAAAGAAATTTCAAAATAATAAAGCTGTCAGTGTTAGCAGTGATTCTTGACAAGACTCATGTAAACCTAACTAAAAATAGAGAAATTTCACTTGTCAAAAACCAGAATAATGCAAAGTTTGGGATTTTCTGCTTCCCATCAGATTTATTTCTCACTGCAAATTTAATGATTTTTTTAAAGATAGACAGTTGTTCTTATCCCTTTCTCTTTTCCTGCCACACTGCCAAACCTGAGACAAAAAAATTGCCTTTTACAATCAATTGAAAGAAACTGATCCTCACTATAAAGAACTTTCAGTTCTCCTTATGGTTTAAAAATCAAGATTTTTCCTATATATTTATTACAAAAATTGGAGCTCTACTATTACTTACTAAGCTTGAAAGAAAGGCATGCTCCACTGAATCCTATATAACATACCTGTTCTTCCAGCCTTGCAAGTAATGGCAGTAGTCTGATTTTGTTTTAAATATATAAAAAAGTCTTCTGATTCAAAGAAAGAAGATTCTCAATACTTGACTGGTTTCTAAATAGGCATTTTGAGCCTTAATGGGCATAACATTAGGTTTATGGTCTGACTCGGTGATCATGAAGGTCTTTTCCAACCCAAATGATTCCATGTGCACTGTTTGGGAGGTCTGAATTTTGAGTTTCTGAGAACGGATGTGCTGCCTGTGATTTCTGTTGTACTGCCTGAGTTGATGAGAGCATGGGATTCGACTCTAAATATCTATCATATGGACTCAGGACCTCCTTTAGTTTAAATATCAATAAAGTTCTGTCTGCCTCCACTAAGGAATCTATCAGAGTAAGTGTATGAAGGTCATTTAAAATAATTACTTTTTCCTTTTTAATGATGTCTGTGGGATAGCTCACAAGAATTAAAAGTAGAATGACATTAAATTATTCTCAGTTGAAGATGTGTTGCTCATTAAAGCAATTCAAATATGTAAACAGAATTTTTTATGAAAATCTGTTTTGGGGGAAAAACTTTCTAAAAATGGAGGGTCTGTACAAATGCAAGGTACAGTGTTTTGGCACATATCAATGCCAATGATAATGTTAAAAGTCTTTCAACATGAGGAATAGATGTTACACATTAATTTGTTGAAAGATAGTACAAATATAATTTGAAAGATAGTTAATGTTTGTTTATAACAAATAGGGGGGGTTTTGCTTTGTTTTTTATAAATTATAAGGTTGTAATGTCTGCTATGCATTGAAGGTTATCTAATATTTTCTGATAATACAGCATAATTGTTCATAATTTTAGGAAACAAGTAGATGAAACATGAACTGCACATTGAGGTGGTTATCACCTGGCTTATAGAACATATTAGATATGCTCCTACAGGGCTTTATTTTAATTTCTTATTTGACTTACCTGATATTTTCTTCATAGTTTTAATTACAAATGCATGTGGATGTGTGAAAAATGATTAAAATATTTTTGAGAGGGCAAAAACCTAATCTAAGAGCAAAACAGTATAAATAAAATGGAGAAAATTCACTGTGCTTTAAATTAAGTCTGTCATTTATGCTCAAAAGCTTAAGGTAAAGGTGATTTGGTCTCCGACTGAAAAAAATATAGCAAAAAACTTTCTCTCCAGTTAAAAGTCAGCTTCTGGATCGTGTATCTCTTTCATAATTGTTGATGACCTTACTAGAATATAAACCAGAAGATGTTTCTGAATTTTCTGCACAGATTAAACATCAGTAACACCTTCATGTATTATGGAGAAAGCATAGAGCACAAATATTGTTTTTCAATTGCAATGGAAAAAGAAAATAGCTACCCTCTTATTCAGTTAATGAGAAAGACTAAAAATGACATTGGGGTATTATCATTGTTTTGATTTTCCCCATCTTTAAATTAGAAATTCAGATCTGTTTTCTACACATTTCTAATATACTCCAGTAAATTTTGACAGACTTCATGATATTTTGGACCACAGGTGGAATAATTTACAAGAGAAAAAACCCCAGAAAACTGTATGAAGCACTTGATTTTTTTTCCTCCATAGCTTCACAGAAGGGAGGTTTAAACCATGCTGGACTTCTTTTTACCAAAGAAAACTTAGAAGCTTTCAGTGGAATAAAGAGGTAAGATTAGCACCAAATTCTGAATACATCACATTTATTTCCCTTAGGATGTAACGTATGGCTTTTGGCAAGTGTTGTGCCAACAGGCACGTGCATTACATCTTCTGTGGGAATACCCCTAGGAAGAGCCACAGTGGAATAATTTTAACCCTTGGACTAAAGCTGCTTTTATGATGAGTTATCGGATGGAGCTTTGAGTCAGCAGCAACTTGATTTAATATTACTACATCCTGTGAAATTTTCATAGATTTTAAGATGAGGACAGCAGAGGGGGCAGCCTCATTATTTCTTGTTGCAACATTCAATGGAACGTAGGAGCATTTTGAAGTTGTGGGTTAATTGTTTGGCTTAAAGTGTAATTTATTTTTCAATACTGAATTAGCAATACTTAGGCATATTATTCATGCTTTAGTAGAGAAAGCAGATTAGTTAAACTCCAGGAATTGAATTCTTAAATGTTACATTTTCAAAACAAATGTATATGAAAGAGAAGGCAAAGTATAACAAGACAGAGGTTGTCATTACATGAATTAAGCATCATTTCATTAATAATGAAATTATTGACATTAGACTGTGATTGCACAAATATTTTCTAAATTGTTTGATACTCATTCTGATCAGACAGCACTTATCCTTCTTTCTCATCCTGAAACCACTTGCAGTTTGTTCTTCCATTCCATGCCTGTGTCCCAGAATGACAACTTCACTGACACAAAAATGAGGAAAGTTTGGGTTAACCACTGCTTCTCTGCAGACATATTCAAATAGAAACATGCTTCAGTGAGTATACTGGTAAGAGATCAAGTTCTAATTATGCTTGCTTTTTCGAGTGTGAGGAATTGTGGGCTACAGTTCCCTGGATAAATGGCACTGTTGCTCTCTCTATTTAAGCCAATGAATAAAATAAATTTATTATTATTTTTTGGAAGTATACACAGGCTTAAAGACAGATGTATGCAGTAAAACATCTTTGGATCTGGGAATATTAGCTCATCATACCTCTACAAATGAGAATTTATAAAAATTCCACATGACAGCTGTCAGTGTCCAAGCAGTAATTATCCTTCTTGAGTCCTTTCTGTCTCAGTAGTATAACACAGATAATAATGCTGAAGAGTGTTTGATGTATAGTTCAGTGTATATAGTAACATGAGCATTGTCCTTCTCCTCAGTTTTGTCAAAAAACTGCAATGATTTTCATAAATACTGCCATCCAGCCCATGGTCTAAGGACAGAATAGTGCAAGTAGTCGATGTATATCAGAAGAGCAAGTCATGGTCTTGCACTGTAATAGGTACCAAAATTCTGGACTCTCAAAGAAACTGCTCCTTTTCATTTATTTTAAGGTAGCAGGGTTTTTTACCTAGACCAGACCAAGATTCTTTTGTTCAACAGCTTGTGGTAAAAGTATTTGCTTAAAGGATGTCCTGTAATAGGTCCATACACAGCAGAAATCTGGTAGTGGAGCATCCCTGTAGGCAGCATCACTGTGCTGAGGAATGGGATAACCTGCATGACTTTTACCTTAAACTGTAAGTTCCTTGAGTTTCCAGGAAGCTAATTGTGTAAGCTAACACAGCTTCACTCAAGTTTTGGAAGTTATGGCTGGTCAGCATAACTCTGGACTCTCTTTTTTCTTTCTGTCACCTGCTGTGACATGGAGACCCTTGCCACATTTTGGCCATTCATGGGCAGACAGTCTGCTAATGCTTTTCATTAATTCAAAGGAATTCTTCCGTAATGAGGTTTCTGTCAAATGGTAATGCTGAAATTAACTTTAAAAGGAGTTTGAACATTACATTGCTATTGTATAGCAGGAGGACCTTAATGCCTTCTTTGAATTGATTTGGCAGTATGATTTCTAATACCAGCTTATATTGAAATTATTGAAAAAAATCTTCAATATATTTACATTATCTTGAAAAATCATACTTGTGTTTTTCTGCCTGTGATAATAGTAATGAACCTGTATTTTTAGCAGAGAAAATGAATCAACAGCTGGAAGCTCTGGATGCCCATGGTCTTTTGTCATCATTTTTTTTTGTATTTAACATGTAGAATGTGATCAGGATAACACACCAATATTTTTATTACAAAGTGATGCCACTGACTTGTAGTCAACAAGTTCTTTTGAGGTTTCACACTCACACTTCTGTTTTCGTTGCCATTGAGCCATAGCATTTGCTGTATCTTGAGCACAGCTGGGAATTGCAACTGTGCCTGGAAGGGCAGGCATTGAACCAAGGAAGACAGGAAAACTGCCTTCAGATTTATGTATTTTTTCATATTGGGACTCAGATAAGTTCCCTCTAGGAAAGTCCATTTTTAAGAATTCCTTGCAAAACAGGTAGGTGAGCCAAGGAGGCCTGTCTTAGACTTCTCTTCAGATTTTTCTTAAGTTGATGAAATCACAATGTTTCCAATAGAAATAGCATATTTCTCATAGGAGATAAAACCAAATTGCTTGCCTTTGCCTGGGCTAGGTGTTCAGTTGTTAATGCAGTGTTTCATATAAACTAACCCTATAGGGTGATCTCTATGCTATAATTTTCCTTCTGCAGCCTGACATACACTGCTCACCCTGGCCCACTCTTATGAGAACAAGAGCAGAATCACCTAACACCAGCATCCTTTTCCTTTTTTTTTTTTCCTTTTTTTTTTTTTTAACAACCAGGCCCTTAGCCCTCTTTTCACTTTGCTTCCATTAGTAGCAAATCCCCCTTGTCCTTTTTAATTTTTAATTACCATTGTCTGTTCACCTTTGTTTTACCCATGACATCTTCAATTTAAACAGTATCAGAGAGGTTGATGTGAACAGTTTTCTTTTCATCTTAAGTGACTGCAGCTCGTTTAGTTGTTAATTATGCAGGGAGGTTTGCATGGCTGCGGCTGGTAATTTGAATATGCTCCCAATGTCAGGTCTGTGTCTGGACGACTGAGCTTGTAAAAGGATTATGATGTATATATGGTTCATGGCTAAGAGGGCTAATGAAAGTACCTCATTTAATCAAACACAATTAATTAAATGAACTTATGATATTAACCCATCTTTCCGTGCATGTATAATTTATATTAATTGATCTGCTGCATTGAAGTTGACCAATCAGGTAGCATGCTGACAGCCTAAGGAGGAAGGAAGTACCATTAGCATTAGTTTGATGCAAACCATAATTGATGGGTCAGTGTGTTTTAGGGATGTAGCAAAAGCTTTGTTAATTGTCATAAGAACTTCAAATTGATTGTGTCTGCATTAGTACATAAATTTAAATTGATTAATGTTTTGTTCTAAAATTAATGTCTATACTGCATGGGTGATACAATGCTTTATTTATTGGATTCATTAATGCAGTCTCAGGGAAAATAGTGTTGAAGTTAGGTAAGCAGGAATAGATCGTTAAGGATGAGTTCAGTGGAGCCATGTGGGAGACAGCATTCCCACACGGAGCCTGAGCCCTCCTGCACCAAAATGGCCATTTGTGAAACACTGTCCAGAGACCATGGAGGTTGATATTTAATTAAAGCTTTTTTAAAGACATTAGTGACATTGGGAAGGGGATGGGAGGGGGAAGCCAAAAACCCTTATGTAGAGTAAGTGCTAAGAAAAAAATACAAAGGAAGCCTAGAACTGGCAGCTTGTCTTAAATGTGGTTAAGTCTCTCCCTAGTCTAGATCAGCATTGTCCCCAGTATATTTCCTGTAAACCTGTTTCATACAAGTGCTGCAGCCAGCTTGTAATGTCTCTTCAGCTGAATAGGAAACTGAAATTACACCACAGCAGGTTTGTTACTCAATCATTTTGTCTGTCGCTCCTCTACGTTTGCCAGCATAGGGAATGCCATAGGTATTTTGTGTTTGACAATCACTTTGTTTTAATAAGTATTTGTATTGCATGTGTTTGATTCTTGTGCTGCAGCACAGGATGCTTTGGCATGTTTTATGGAACTGGCAGTTACATATAATTTTCCCTTCTTATGCCAGCTTATTATAGCACCTTATATTTCAGTTTGCTTTACTTTTGATGTGAAATTTTAAAGGAACAAAGAACAGTAGAAGATCCCCAGAGAAGTCACTTTAATTCATTTATAACCCTTCCTTTTTCTTACCAAAGGAAACTTAACATCTGTTTCTTATAAACTGATTTAAATAGAAAATGTGTAATGCATCCTTTTACCAAATGGTTCTTTCTTTTATTGGAGGAATAAAGCAGTTTGACTGTTCTGCTTTTACTATAGTGCATTCATGCTCTTAGAATTGGGACATCTACACTTTTACGAGGGCACAGTCTGAGCTTTGCACAGTAGAGAGGAGATTGTATATCTTTCTCTGCTCTCTTACTGAAGTATGGTATACTATGTATTATTTACAGACAATTTCCTGGTTCTGCAATGGTTGGTTTATATTCAAATATCACTCCATGTGGTGGCACTAGTGAGTAGCAAACATCCTAATTGGTTCTTGGAGCACTAGTCCTTTTGCTTTTAACTTTTTGAGATTGTGTTAATGGGTGCCTTGCACTTCCTTTCTATTGGCAGATTTTAAGGACAGCTATTCAAAGCTAAGTCATATTGTTCTGAGGCAATCGTGATGAAGTGATGAGCTTTGTCGTGTGAAGCAATGTCGGCAATACTTTTGACAGTTTGGGCAAATTAAGTTCTTATTACTTGTTTAAATTATGTTTAGTGTTCTTCCTTTTTTTGCAAGCTTTATAACTGCAGTGTATCCTATATAGGTGGAGACATACACGCAGACAGTTCTTGTATTTCAGGTGAAAAAAAGACAGTGCTGTAAATTTTTCTTGTTTTGTTTACACCTTTGTTAGAACTCCTCCACAGTATTACAGTTAATTACTACCAAAAGGAACATTCTTTTCAGTGAGCTGGTTTCCCAGCAGAGTGGCTTTTTGCTTTGCAAAGATTTTGCACTAATAACGCATGAATATTTGACCCAGAGCCAACAGCAAGTGAAAAAACTCCTGCTGTGTAGAGAAAGGCATGAACAGCTCTCCTTTGCACTCTAAGAGCAAAGCGAATGGAAAATAATATAGAGAAAATTTGCCAGCTAAATAATATGATAAATTCAGAACTAGTCTCAATGCTACCACATGATGCACTGGAAAAGGAAAGCACCGACTGCAGGCATCTTGTGTCAGAGCAGAGCACCTTGGGAATGACTGTCCTCAGCTTTTCTGTCATTTTTCCAAAATCACACTGATAAAAGTAAAAAGAAGTGTATGTTCTTCATATGCATGTTTTAGGATGGGAGAAAACATACTTGTGGGTCTCTAGAAGAGAATGAGAGGCTGTCTTCATTCTACAGCAAAAATGTTGCTTTTGCTATTCAGCCGTGTGAATGGGTCACAGATGTTAGAAATAGAAATAGAATAGAAATTAATGTTATTTTTTAAAAACCATTTAACTATTAGGAGAATGCACTGCCTCTTGGAGCAATTATTTTGTTAATTGTGTTGTGGTTTAGGTTGCAGCCAGAGCTGTCCTCTTTGCTAACGATAGTATTATTTGGATTTAAGTGCAGGAGAGGTGGGAGAGCAGATAGCTGGCTGCCTTTTAAAATGTATATAGTGAACCCAGGATGGCAGAGAGAAGCTATTACAACAAAACCACTGGAAACAGAAGGACAGAGAGATGAGAATTAAATAAGGAGGGAATTGCCCATGTCCCTGTCAGATCTTGCCATCAGATCTGCTCCTTGGATTGCCATTGGTGCACAGTGAGAATGTTAATTCTTGACCAGCTATGGAAAAAAAAGCAAAAAAACGCACAAAGCCTGTGGCTAGTGGGTTCCTTGCACATTATTCTCTCTCTCTGAAGCATTGTGAAAATCCATGAAGTGGGCTGGCCATCCTCAACTCCAATTCAAGGGTTCTGCCATCCGCAGGTGTCACTGCAGCCAGACTGAAACACCGATGCACACAGGAAGGCACAGATTCACCTCACCATAATCTACAGCAAAACCATACTGTCTGCCTAGCACACAGCAGAATTTATGTAATAGTCTGGAGACTGAAGGGTAGAAAATAAGTCAACACCACTCTACTAAAAAAGGTTGTTGCTTAGTGAAAAAAAATCTTTTTCCTCGTTTTACCTTTCAAAATGCTTGTACTAGGATCTGTAGATAGGCTAGTATAATACTCACCTTAGCTAAATGGAAAAACAGGTATTTAAAAAGTAATAAAACTATTTGTGTGTAGTGTAAGGAGGTGTATGTGTTTATTTATGGTTTTAATGTTTATTTCAAAATAAAATGACAGTGTCATCATGAGAGAACACAATTCTCTCTTATCGAACTAAAGTCACAACTTGAGCTTGTAGTCATAAAAAATACAAAAAATATTAGGTATTGGTAGGAGAATATTAGGCATGAAAATACTTAGTCACATACCATCAACATATTCTTTAACTTCTCATAGTACAAGAGCTGGCTTGTAATCTATCTAAGCCTGAAAATCTTATATTATAGTAAAAAAGAAAGTGATGTATCACTGTTAGTAACATAAAAGAATTTTAACTGATTCCACACAGAAGAAAGGTATCATAGGGGAAATCATCTAACACATTTTCTAGTAACATGAAATATTTTTGTAGGATCTGTTTTGTTTTTTTGTTATTATTATTGAAAATTCTTAACATTAGTATAAAAAATGAAACATTTCTCTAAAACCTCATGATTTCCTCAAACACTGGCCTACCACTATTTTTTATTATCATTCCAGTAGGGTAAGTATAACAGGAGCACAATAATCAGAATTTAAAATGGTAAATGAAATTGAAGTGTCCTAAAGTTTCAGTTCAGAAATAATACAAAATTAGCTTTTGTTCAGTTGCTCAGGCTGTGTATGTAAAACATCAGTTCATTCTTAGCCAACTGCTAGCATTTTGCAAAGTGCACCGTTATTTTTAGGTACTTAGAGTTTTGGTTTGTTTTTGCATAGAAAAAAAATAAGATCTCATTGGTTTAGAATTCCATGTTCAGTCAATGCACAAAAAGAAATATTCCTATTTTTTTCATTTCTAACTGTCAAAACTGGGATGGCAAAGGAAGGATTAAGCTAAATCTGATAATTTAATAAGGCATTTATTTGTACTGCCTCTTACTGTTATTTTGAGATGTGCTTGTGCAGGTATGTAGAAAAAGCCTGGATTGTCTGAGAGAAGTGTATGTTGTCTGCCCAAAGAAGACTGCAGAACCTTAATTAATTAGAATGATTTATTTCAAGAGTTGGAAATGAAGTAGTTAGGTTAGTATTTAATACTCTCTAATATGAAAATTTTAGATCAACTTCTGAGTCTTGTGTAATAAGAGTTTAATCAGGCAAATCATTGACCATAATCAGATAACTAAAATTTGTCCTTTCTCTCAATACCTATTTCTTCCTTTAGGACTCTGTCATTCTCCAGTCTGGACAGCGATTCAGCAGTTTTGATCTACCTGACTAGCAATATTTAATTAACAAATATTTTTACTGAGTTATCAGAGACCTTTATCTATGACACCAGATTTTTTAGTAAGTGTGTGTGCACGTGAGCATAGACTTCAAATATATGTTCACTATGTTATATGTAGCTCATTCAATATGAGCTACATGCAACAAAAAATTTGCAAGTGCTGGTGAACAGCTGATAACTATACATTCATCTACATTTGTGGAAAAATAAGGATTAATATTGCTAAGTATGGAATAATTCTTTAAAACACCAATTGACATTTCTTTAGAAAAGATCCCTAGTAAAAGAGAATACGCAAATGTTTTGCTCCTTGTGGTTTTATAAACCCTCTAGAGCAGATCGCCATGTGCATATTAACGTCTCCACTCTGGGTGGGGGTGAACACTACACCTTCCTCATTGCACTCATTAGGGTGACTTAGGTGCTGGCACAGAAGGCAAACTGTGTCTCAGGCTGCTGCTGCTGCTGCAGCTCCAGTGCTGCGACTGCCGCCTGAAGTTTGTCTGTATTAATGTTTCCAGCTATCATACCTGAAGCAAAAGGGAAAGTGAGATGAAAGAGATTAGTTCTATGTCTAAAAATTGGTTATCTGTAGTGTTTCATGAAATTTGCCCCGAAGGGAAACTTCCTGGATAGTTTTCTTGTTACTTGACACAATTCAGGCAGAATCATATTTGTTCCTTTGTCATGTTACTTTAGCATGGTGTGTTGAGTAAAGTGAACAGGTGCCCTCTTGTATTGATCAGCTATCATGGCAAGGAGCTATTATTAGATTTTGAAGGGGAAGGAGAAGGGTTGAGAAATGAAGAGGAGAAAGTGGGACAGGTTATTGATGATGGTAATAACTGTGCTCACTGGTCTCCAAACACCAGAGCTGTAAAGTTGACCAGATGAGGAGATCAGTATAGATATGTTGAAGGGAAAAGACAACATGAAGAAGTATGGAGCATAGCTTCTTACCTGGCAGAGTTATTAAAGTTCATTGAAGGAAGATGAACTGTTTCAATATGTTAAACACTTGAGGCTGTTAAGGGAGAGTTGCTGTCACAGTAAGAGGCATTGTTTAAGTTTGTTTTTTTCCTTTTTTTTTCTTGCTCCTTCCTTCCTTTCTGTAATTTTGTTTAATCTGAGTTTGTTGCTGTTCCTGTTTATATGTATGCTAGATAACCATGCAGAAATTAAAAAGTGAATAAAGGGAAAAACTGAACAGATTCCTTTGAACAGGACCTATTGCTGATTATATCTGAAAGCTGACTTCATGATGTGAGTTCCACAAAAGCATAGGGTTAGTTAGCATTAATGTGTGAGTAGAAATAAAGTATGCATATATATAATATTTTTCTGCTACATTCACCTGTTCAGTAGAATGTCTTCCTCAGCAACAGCTTTGTTGTAGGCAAACCACTGCCATATTTTAGAATCAAGTATGCTGTGTGTTATATAGCTTGATGTATAATGAGATACAATAGCCAGCAGAGACTGAAAATAGACCCAACATGATTCAGAATATGCTACTTTTACCCTAACAGTGCCTGTACCATAATTAATTTGGTGGTAATAAAAGACAAAAATGTAATTCTGCTTTATGTTTGATAGTAAGAAGTACATTAAATTAAGAGACAGTGAACTTTCAACACTAAATTTGACTTGAGGGTTAAAGTCTCTCTTCTAGTGAAAGGTCACCTCATGATTCAATGTTTTTAATCCTTCCACAATGTAATGATATTTTAGGGGATGTTTGCAAGCATATATCAGGGTTGTCTATACAAAATCACATTTGATTTCAGCACATGGAGAAGGGATGTTTCCTCCATTGTGTATAAAGCATGTGTTAATTTCAATTCTGACATTGGAAATTGTTTTACATATATTCTGGAACAGAATATAAATTACAACCTTTGAAATGTATATAGTTTCACTGCAGACAGAAAATAATTATTATGTTACTTCATTGACTACCAGCCCACATCCAAAAATAAGTTTATCTTCTTAAGGGGTTGCCTGAAATTTTTCTGGGATTAATAAAACATACAAATTCAGGAAGGGAAGAAAGTACATAGGCATTTTAGACAATCTAAACCCTATGCAAAGAAGATGGAAATCTGGCTGGCTATATGTCCTGGGTGGACTGCACCTCATGCAGTTATCTCAGAGATATTGCTGTTGGCTTGGCATTTGCCATAGTGCACATGTATTACAGAAAGTCTTGATGCAGACTTTGGAAACAACATTTACATATTAGCAGGGCACTGCATGTAATTTTGTAAATCCTGCCTTCAGCAGGAATGATCACTTGGGCATTGACACCCCACTATTTCCAGTTTGGAAAGTATCACTGGGAGCATGCTGTCAAAAATTGTTTCCTTTTGATCCATATCTTGAAAAGGAAACCTTCACTCACCGGATGGGAATGTGGGAAGCTATTAAAGACCAATCCATGTAAATATATTTATAAATATATATGCAGATTTAATGAAATCTTAAGGATGGATTATGGTTAGCCCATTGCAAAAATGCATTCTAAAATAAATTATTTCTGTACGTATAAGGTGCATTTACCATAGCAAAACTACTTCTCAGTTTGAGTCAAGTTCACCAAACAGCTACTACTGGAAATGGCTTTTCAAAGAGGAAGGCATTTCTGGCTTCACCACACTGGCACAAGACTTGTGCATGTTTGTTGTTTAATTCATTTGCCCACTGATTGTGGTAACTGTCCATATTGTAGCACTTCTCCCTCTTCTTAAACTCTCCCCTTAGAGAAGGGAAATATTACAGCCCATACGCTAAAGAGTTAATTTTCCTTGCAGTTTTTCAGACAGGTTGAAATGTTTCAGCTAGAAAATATCAACACAGCCTTTCCTGAGAAAATCCCTCACTTGGTCTGATGCAGTCACACTCAGCCAGGGACACCACACACACTGTGGTGGTGGAGCACAGAAGGGTGTTGTTTATGGTTTGTGAAGGAGAACAATACGCCAACTTTCTCAAAGATACTCCTCTGCAAATGACCATTGGCTTAGAGGTTAGGACACTCTTTGGAAGAGTGGCAAAAATAAACTCTTGCCCACTTTTTGATTCACAGTAGATTTCTCAGAAATTCATGAGACAACAGAATGAGGACATTCTTCTGAAAAACAGTGGAAAAATATTTGTTCCAGACCCTACTTAAATACATGCAATACAGAGTAGGTCCCACAGGGAGAATGATAGTTCCTTTTCTCACATTATTCATCATATCTCCATCGCATTACTCTCCTGGGAGGAAGTCTCCTTAACAGGAAATAATTGAACATGATTTTCCACATCCTGGGTTAATGTTCTCACTAAGCATCAAATAAAAGGAAATGAGAAAGGTGGCCTGTTTACCATGTCCCAGAAGACATAGTTTATCTCATACTCTTAGGATCTAGCCCTCCAATTTTTGAGAGGAGAGAGGGAGGAGAAGTAGCTGAATCCTGCTACTAGCATGTATTAGTTCATTTCAGCATAAATACACTTTTATTCAGGACCAAGTTCTTGATCAGGCCCGAAAACAAAAACAAAAACAAAAACAAACCAAAAAAACTCCCACCACTATGGTCTTCAATTCTTGCTGTTGTATGTGGTGAGGTGGACAATTCACACTGTGTCTCGGTCACCAGGGAAACAGGACAGGCCCTGTTTTCTTCCTTTCTTCCAGTCCAAGCTGGGTGCAACTTCAGCAACATGGAAAACAAAGGTTTTTGTTTTGTTTTGTTTGTGAAAACAAAACTGCCACTAAGTGCACATAGGTCACCCTGCAAAATGAAATTAATAATCCTGCTGCACCTATTTACAGGAGGTGTCTTGGACTGACAAAGCACTGATGTCTAAATGGAGCATTCATTGGAGGAGCAATGAGTCATTCATGCAGAGGCGAAGCAGACCCTCCCAGACAATATTGTACTAACTACTGTCTCTTAAAGGAAAACCTGCAAGTTCACTGTCTATACCAATATGATAGGACCAAATTTCCATATTTCTGTCCACAGCAGCCCAAGAAACCATTGTGTTGGTTTTCTTTCATATCCTGAACAGGCAGCAGCTGAAAGGAAAGTTTTATCTTCTTTTAATTTTACTGTCACATAATTGGTGTGTTTGATAGGAGTAAAGAAAGTCATGTAAAATACATCATATGCTCATTTTCTTAAAATCCCACCTCAGCAATAAGCATGAGAGTTGTATATAACTGCTCCTCATTCCCCCATTTCTTTTTCACACCTCACTAGTGACTAAAGTCTTTTAAACTCTTCCTCTTATATAAAATTGCCAGCAATTTCATAGGTGCTCAGGGATTTTTCATTAAACAGTCAGTATTTTCATCAAGTTGTAGTTTCTTCATTTTTTTTTCTTTCTCTATTTTCAATTTTTTGTTTGGTTTGATTTGGTTTGTAATTTGTCTTAGAAATATGATTCACCTCTGTCACTCTGAAAGAAACTGCTGGTTGCACTGTTCAATGATGCAAAAAGAAAGTATTTCCACATCAGGTGAAATATAATTTCCACTGTAGTGAAACTGCACATCTATTCCACTGTTGATTGACAATTATGCCCTAAGCTCTGACCACCCTGTGAGTGGGCATTGTGCCGTTCAAACAGTAGGGTAAAATTGTAGGCAGCCAAAAATCTGGCTTAAACATATTTCTTGAGGGAACAATCCCAGATAAGAATATTCCTATTTGCCTGAACTCAATTTATTCATGCACATGCTGATGTACCATTAAAGGTGACATGAGAGGTGACTTTTAAACCGTAAGAACATAAGAGCCAGAGAGAGAGAAGAGAAGCAATGTTTTCTTGGGGATGTGTAGAAGAAATCTGATGTACAATTAGAAAGGAAAATTCTCTGAAGATGTTTCCTACCTTGTTTCCCACAGAAGGCAAGGTGGAGGTTGTCTTTAGCTCCTAAAATGATGTACTTCCTGGTGCTGCCTGGAGACTTGCCCATTCTGTCTGGATGAGCAGCAGACAAGAACAGCTGGTACATACTCACAGCCCATTTCCTCTGCTGCCTGTTGGACCTGCCAGGCTGACCTGCAGCTTCCAAACACCTTTGAGTTCTGCCCTTGCCTGCCCACCTCTCTATGCAAGTCTTCTGGATTGACAAAAGTAGCTAAAAGTTCTCTTGTGAACTCTCTGATGCAGGTCAGCACTTGTCGCATCTTACAGGGTAGAAGGAGGATAAAAGTGATTGTGAGACAATTCTTACAATCCAAAATAGTCAATATAACTGGTTCCGCCTGAAAATGGAGTACATTACTTTGAATTCTTTGCAGGATTACAATGTAAGTTTTCATTCACTAGAGCTGAACTTACTGAACTTTCATTCCTCTTCTATTAGGTTCTTCCAGTTTGCAGTTGATACAGAACTTTTCAGTGATGTGTATTTGTGATATTTTTTGAAGGAAATTTATACTTTTACTCAAGACAGCCAGGCATGTCTAGAATGAGGGGAAGAAAAGTACACAAAATTTCAAAGGTTGTTGGGAATGCTTTGCTTAGACATATGGTGCTTCTATTGCCTCAGTCAAAAGAAAAGAATGGGGAAATGGTGGAGTAAACTCATGAAACATTACTGTCTCTTTAAAGCTCCAATTCTGTGCTAACCAAAAAAAAAAGGACATACAAACTGCTGCTGCAGCTATTACCATTCAGAGCAGTACAAAACTGCAACTCTTGCATGGGCTAGTAGATGTAGTAATAGGAGAAAAAACAACCAAAATTGGAGTTTGAACTAGAGATAAAATCACCTGAACATTTCACTTTGCTTGGCTCTTTTGGTTTTGAGGGTCCAAACTCCCATCTTAAAATCAGTAATTCCACCCAGGAATGAAGAATTGCAAGACCCAAGGACTTTTACTAGGTCTCTACCTACCTTGTTACCTCAAAGCAAGATCTTTCCTTCCTTTCGTTTCACATTGCAATGGAGAAATTTTGCACCTGTACAGACAGTAATACTGAGTTCCATATTTCTTCTCCTAAAATGCCACAGCTCTGTCAAGTAGTACCTCTGCTGCCCTTCTTCTCCAGTAGAAGATACTCTACTGCTCTAGACCTTGTCATATTCACTCAAAGGCTGAGAGTGGTGTTGGACTGTGCTGTCTTGCAGTGACATATCATAGTCCAGACTACAAAACTGATGCTGTCAAACTGAAAGTACCTTACCGTGAAATGGCATTTACAACCCAAAAGTGTAAAACTACTACCTTATGTTTTTCTAAATAAACTTGATTTATTCTGCATCTCATTTATTTTACCTTCCTCTTCTTCACTCCACTTTTCTTACCAGCAAATTATTTGCTAGGCTGGTTATTTCAAGTTCTCTTGAAAATAATTTTTTGTATTATTTATTTTCTGGGTAATTAAATGTACTCTGTGACTGAAGCCAAATATTTTTCTTATCCAGAGAAGTATTCCGATGCAAGAGAAGTGATTTCATATAGCAACATTTCCTTTGGAAGACATGCTTGAGTCCTTCCCCAAAGAGGGCAACCTGCTTCACACACTCAGAGAAAACTCTACAGTAGACTGAATGGGCAAATTTCCATTTATCACCATTTAGCTGGTTCATACAAGCAGCATCTTCAGCTGTTGTGAATTACACATAAGCTCAGACCTTTACCAAAAAGACATGTATGGCTGGTCAAATGATTCTGATCACCTGATAATTTTCATCAGTATTATGAGAGAAAATATTGCATAGCAGCTCCTGTAATTGTTTATGTGTTTCTCTGATATACTTTCATAGCAGTTACTGTATATGGTTGCTCTATTAATCTTTCTATAGGAACAGTTCCTTTGTTTAATTAAATTGGACCCAATGAGGCAGTGCATGGTCCTCTGATAAGCTCATTCATCTTTATTTGATTCTTTGCTGACACATTAGTTGCCCTGTGACACAGGTTAAGTCATTGAGTGGCCATTACCTTCTCGTTTACTCTCTCATGTTACTCCTAACCACCTTCCTGAAGTCAAATCCAGATGATTTGTGCCAATTTCATGGGGGCACAAACTGGAACATCCGATAACTTTCTACATGGCTGACTTTATACAATCTTGCTTGCACGTCTCAAGCTGCTATGTCTGTCAAAACACAATTTTTTCCCCTCCTCCTTATGGGCTTTGATAGAGCTATGAGTACTAGAGGTCTCAATTATAAAATGTCATGACACTGCCGCACAATTTTTTACAGTAATTTCACAGTGTCACTTTGTGATTATTTCAGGATAGCTTTGAACCATGACTGAAATGAATTGTGGCCCTTAGTGTATTGGGTGATACAAATTGTGAGCTGGTGTGACAGAGGCAGGCATTGTTAGGAATAAACTCCATGTGAAGAAAGAGAAGCATGTATTTTTTTCAGAAATTATACAAAAAAATCAAGCAGCAAAAGGGAGGAAGGGAAAGGAAGAATTAAACATATGCAACAAACAAAGCATCAGCTGCAAACCTTTAATTCAAACGATCTCAGCTCAAACTGGGGCTTTTCCAGGCTCATACAGCTGAAATCCAACCTAGAATTCTGCAATAAACTTCATCAAACTCTGTCATGAGGCAGATAAATGTGTTCCATGTTTTTCACAAAAAAAACCACCCTCCAAACCAACTCCTTTAAACTGTCAGAGTTTTAAAAATATGTAGTGAAGATTCAGATAAACACCTTACCAGGCAAATTTTGGTCTTGGCAGACACTCCTGTAATTTTATAATGCTGCTTCAAGTAGCTTTAAAGTACAGTTGTTCATACAAAATGAGTGAATAGGGAGATCTTTGCAGGTGTCTGTCTCAACCACCTCCCCGACTGAAACAGTGAAGGCAGGGCAATGAGAGATGCTTCCCAGAGACCCAGACTTGTGAGGAGGTGGAAAAGAGAAGAGGCTTGCCCTTTTTCTGCTCTGTAAGTAACTGGAGCGCAGTTCAGCAGAATGTGTAAATAAATATTGAACCTAGTCCTCTGCAAACTTAGTGCCCTCAAAAACTGTGCAAAAGCAACAAATCAGCATCCCTACTCTGAAAGAGGGATTATTTTCCTTTTAAACAAGTGTTTTCAGCATGGTTCTGAGGGAATCAAAGGCTTAGGAAATGAAAGGAAGGAATGGAACCTGGAATGGAGGAGAAAAGATGTTTCCTGAGACCCTTCTAGACCTCTGAAATTTGCTTAAGTTAGACTGGATTTGTGCAGCAACTCAGGGAAAGCTGCAGATCATTTTATTAAAAGTGAGAAAAGGCAGCAAATGCTGTCAAAGCAAATTTTTATTTACAGTTGATGTCACATTTCAGCTAAAACACAGACAAAATGTAGTTATTTTATTGATTGCCATGTCTTTGAAATCTTTGGTCAAAGCTTTATATTTTACATGAACTTTTACTATTTATCGAATGTAAAGTTTATAACTGCCTGTGACACAATGGAAATATTAACAACACTTTTACATTAAAATTCAATAGCAATTCAACCATTTTGCAGAAAGAATGGCAAAATCTAGTAAGAAAAATCCCATCAAAATCACTTGATATTCAGTTTGATTTATTTTGATGGATGAAATAATTTACAGGATCCATGTATATATTTTGGATTCTATCTTCTAAAGCCTGGAGTACAATCTGCTTAAGTAGCTCTTTGTAAGGGAACTTAGGGAGTGATTTTGTATCTGGTCTGGGTTTAGGCCAGTTCATCCAACTAGTGACAGTATGGGTTTGCTAGTATTTTACTTTGTTAAGGGGTAAATTTTTTAATGCAAAAAATAAACTGTAGTTTGTGAAGGGATTTGTTTTCTTCTTTTATTTTCAGCTATTTTACTTTCTCCCTTTCTTTCTTTCATAGAAACATAGAATAGCTTAGGTTGGAAAGGAGCTTTCTCACTCTTTTTTTCTATTAGTCTACCTAATGCTGATGAATCTCCATAACATTTTTTTGTTTGTTTATGTCAGGATTTTCTTCCTCCTTGTTTTTATGCAGTGAGAAGCATTACACCATGTAAAACAAAAACAAAACAAAAATTGATCGTATAAATCACAGGCAGCACAAGGCACAAGGTTGACAGCAAATGTTAAATGGCATTAAAAAAAAAGCTTTTATCTCTTCTCACCTCCTATGGGATGTTTGATGTAAAGTACAACACACTTGTTGCCAGCAAAAATGGCCATCTCATTTGGACTGTATTGCTGTGTACTTTCACTCAGCACCTATAACATTACTTCACATTGCAGGTTCAAGCATTTTTATGTTACATAGAACAAGGATAACCTTCTTGCATCTAAAACTCCTGCACAATCTTACACGAAAACTCAATTAATCAATTAGAATACTTTACTCAAATTACAGGGGAATTACGTGCCTCAGTTGCTGAGAAGCATTGCAACTTGCAGTGCATTACTGCAATTAAGAATACTTAATTTCCAAATGGCACAAGTGAACAAAATGTGAGTCATGGTGAACGTTTACTCCTTAAAAGCCATCAGTGCTAATGGTTTTGTAACCTTTGTAAATTTTATATGGGCTTCATTTATACAGCAGTGAAGCCCACGTCAAGATGGTGTAATATTACTGCTCATATGCACTGAGCTTTATGCAGCCACACACTTAATTGCATAAATAATAAAGATAGGTTTTGGGGTAGGCATCTGCTTACACTAGTTTTGTGAGTAGATATGATGATACCATGCTATCACACTCTAAGAAGTGCACTTAAGGCAATCAATAAGTAATGATTCATAACTTTTTTTTTCCTCAGTAAAGTTTTGAGAAATAAAGATTGGCCAAGAAAGCAGAATATTTTTAGTGCATTCTTGAAAGAATATCTTGCCTAAGTCTGCATATTTGAATAGTCCTTTTAGAGTTTGTCTCTCCAAGAAGCCATTCTTTCTCACTTTTTGTGGAGAAAAGATTGAGATCATAAACCCAGGAAGGGTATATTATTTTCTTTTGGAGCCCTCAGTGGGAACATCCATAGGGAAATCCAAGGGGCCACCAAAGAGATTACCAGCAGTGCAGTGGTAGGATGTAGGCACCCAGAATGTTTTTCAACCTGGTATTTTGGGACTGAAAAGAGATCTTGCATTTCCCTTTAAAAAGAGTAAGCCCTTCAGTCAGTGAGATTATGAATGCACAGATTCAGTAGCATTGGGTGATTCCCAGCAAGATTTTGTCCCTGCAACTTGCTGCTTTTGCTAGAAGAGTGATCTTTTATCCCAACACAGCTTTTATCCCTGCACAGCTTGCAGGTGTGATTTGTTTGATTTTTTTCAGTTCTCTTCCTTTCTTTTTTGCTGCATTAGACCATTGAATTGACTAGTGCTGCTCTAAGCAGTGGTGACATAATGCGAAAATGCCCGTAGTGATGGTCAGAGCTGCAGATTCAACTGAAAGCTGGGATAAAAAACATAGTGGCAAAATGTATGTAGATGGCAAGTTGCATGTGGAAGAGTTACAGATCCTCTCTCAGCCCTGAGACCCTTCAAGATTTTAGTTTCTGCTAAAAAACTTTTCCTAGCTTTATTTGATTTTTTAGCTTAGCTGTGTCCTTTCCTCTACTTCCCTCCCCCAGAAGAGGCAAATTTCTAGTTTATTTATTTTCCACAGGAAAGGTTTTTATTTCTTCCATGGAGATTCAAATCTAGGAAAGTATCACTAATTTTGGCGAAGTTAGACAAGTTTTAAAACTAAGCTGAATTTCAAAATCATACCATTCTTAAAACCACAGTGAAAATTTTTCAGCCTCTCCAAAGAGCAACCACAGTCTATGAGGTGAGGTGAGAAATACCCCTCAAGGTGCTTTTTCAGCTGATACACAAATAAAACAAAATGAAATTGTCAACAGCAATCCTCAGAAAACTGGAATATTTATTATGCATTTTTTAAAAAATAAGCAACCAATCATCATTAAATGTGTTGATGTTCATTACAATTAAATTAGTCTTAGTAAATTCATTAAATATTAATATGGAATTCAAATTCAATTCCATAGAAATTATAACTTGGCAATTAATTAACATATTAAAATTGAGAAACATTACCTGTCCCTTCCAGGCAAAAGTCTTTTTTAATGAAAAGTCTTTCAGGGAAGAAATAAAGGGATTTGTTGAGTTTTTTTCAGTGATGGGAGGAAAAAAAAAAGAATCTTACAAATGGTTAGGATGTTTCCTTTCTTTCTGTGTTTGAAAGATATTTTGAGGTATTTTTCTATGAAATGTCTTTAGACAAAGACGAGAACTGATTTTAAAAATGTAGCTGAAAAACACATGGTAGTCGTCTGGTGTTTTTGGAAGAAAATAATTTATAATCAAAACAATTTATATTCAAGATTTCAATCTAAAAAAAGATGGAAATGGTAACCTTCTGAATTTTTTTCACCATCTTCGTTATTTTAAAAGATAAAAGTCACTGTCACCAAGAGTTTAACATAACTATGTTATAATTACACCTTTCAACAACTCTTAAATTTGATAATCTTAGTATTTCCTCAATTTCTTAGAAAACTATATGGCAGTCTAATAGTTCTCATGCACTGAAACATATCTGTGCATGAATTAATAGAAAAAAAAATTACAAACAGTGGACTGCAGGAATCCAGTATGATGCCCTGTGGGCCAGGCCCAGCAGTCTACATTAAGTACGGGGATGCCTGGTGCTTTTTACCCTCGGTCACAGGTACATGGAAGAGCTTCGTCTCTTAGTGGCCTGACTGCTGGCACAACCTAATGACAGTGTTTGTTGCTTTTTGGGAGGAACAGGTTTATGCCACTGACTTAAAAGCTTTAGAGGTAAACATACACTTAAATCACTGGCAAGTTTGGGAAGGGTTCCTGTGCTCTGCCAGTGAGGAGCTGCACAGGGACCTGGGAGGGAGCATGGCCAGGCCAGCTGATCTGAACTGCCCAAAGGGGTATCCAGACCACTGAACATCATGCTCAGCACATAAATTTTGGGGTGTTGGCTAGGAGGGGCAGATTGCAGCTGAGACACAGGCTGGGCATCAGTCAGCGAGTGCTGAAGCAGTTGCATTGTGTATCACTTGTTTCTTTTGGCTTTTATTCCTTAATCTCTTTTCAATATCTCTCTTTCTTCTTCATTATTATTATTGTTGTTATTACTATTAATATTATTACTGTTCTTATCTCAACCTGGGTATGGGTTCTACCTTTTTCTGATTCTCCTAGCCATCCCATCAGAGGAGAGCATGTGAGTGAGCAGCTGCGTAGTACTTGGTGCCTGAGGGTTAACTCTGATATTTTTAGAGGATGGTCATTTCTGGTTGCAAATCAAAGCAGCAAATTGTGATGAAACTAATCAAGTGCTATTCTTTATTATTTATATTCTTTATGTTATAAGCAAATGTCATAGCAAAAACATCTTTGAAATCATACTAGAAAATGCTGAAGATGAACACATCTATCCCATATGCGATAACATAGCTATATTTTGCATGTTGACATAAAATGAGGAAAATAGGCTACTGAATTGGAAAAATCCTTTTTTTTTTTTTTCCCCTTTTGGAAAATATGAGGAAGAAAAAAGGAATAAGACACTTGTTACCTCATTCCAACTCATTTGAAAATTCAGTAAGATTTTTGCCATTTTTTATCAGCCGTGAGAGGGACTATGTCTTAAAGGTATTATCTGCAAGATATAGTAGTTTGCCTTTTCTGTATCTTTTAGTTCAGTTCTGCTCCACATTTTTTCTTATACTTTTAACTCAAAAAACTTTGGTGTAATTTGAGTTCCCAGTTTAGATGGATGGCATTCACTGAAAGATGATCATAGTATCTAGTAAGTGCCTGATTACTCATTGGACATCAATAATTTTCTTTAAAAAGTATTGACATACCATTAATTGTGATTGTAATTCTTGTGTCATGCCCTTACTAGTGGATTCCAAGTGCCAAATATCTTCATAAATTGTTTGTGTGGAAAATATTGAGCACTCTGAGTCTGATCTGTCTTTTTAGTGCAAGTAGGGAAGAAAACGGAAAGTCAAATACCAAATTTTTATCCACATTTGATATTTTCAACATTTGTACTTAGAGAAACCACTAATCAGAGTCGATTGTCCTTGACTTGGAAATGCTTAGCTAATATCCATTCAAAATTCAGCCTTGAATAAATGGCTCAGACTGTTATTAAAGTACAAAAGAGGGTTCACAAAGAGCCACATTTCCTCTCCCGCAGTTGTTCTGTGTATTTTTGTTTCCATCAAACTTCCAACAATTGAGACAGAAAATCTAGTTATGCTATCAGTGTTAGCCTGACCTCCACTAAGTAATCCATGTGGTTTCCATATGGTGGCAAGCTTACCCTGCAGAAAGCAAAAGGGTGCAGTGGCAGTGCACATGCTGTGCTTCCAAGAGTCACCCTTAAACAAGGTCCCTGCCAGTTGCCAGCGAGATGATCCGCTGCCACTGCCAACCAAAGATTTAAAGTACCCTTGCAGCCACAGTCTAAAGACTAAGAAATGCAGCTTAGATGCTTAGATAGGTCCTGACTGATAAATAAAGCTGCCTTTTAGAAAAACAAATTATTCTTCGCCTTAGGATTTTGTTTATAATAAAAGAAGCACGTGTTAAAGGAACAGAACTTAGAGTAGAGAAAAAAAAAGAAAAATTTGAACAAGGGATGTGGTTTTTCTAGGTTTGCATCGAGGAGTTATAAAAGAATTATAAATTAATATAATTGTGTGCATAACAATAAGAGATTATTGTGCAAATGAGTTGTGCTTCAGAACCATATGCACACTGTTCAGTATATTTCACCTCAGCTTGTTTAAAGGAGAGATGTCAGTGATCATGGGTTGGCATGCACACCATATGCTGAGATGTGGTGGAGCAAAAGCCAGAGAACACTGCCCAGGCATGTAGTCCATTTTTTACCACTACAAGCAGCCTATTATATGCAGAATCTGTCTAAATTCCACTGTATAGACAAGGAAAACTTCGAAATGACACAGAGAGAAAACTTATTTGCATTTAATTTATCTCAATTTCTCATGATATTCTAATAAATACAGATAACATTTCTTATTTCAAACTAATTATGCTAAAACACTCGCACTTGATTTAGAAAATCAAGTTCACCTTTTGCCAATAGCAATCACAGATAGGTTGCCTCCAACTTGTGACTAAATTTTGAAAAGTGTTTTGACAATGCAGAGTGTCTCTAATTGTCCTGTAAAGAGAACATGGGGACTGTGCCAACAATCCCTTGTTTTCCACTTCACCAGTATCTTGTGTCGCACTCATTCATTATCTACAGGGTAGCTGAAACAATAGCAGCCTTTCTAGGCAATCGCATCGTTACAGGTCTACAAGGAAACCGAAAGTTGTGACTTTATTATCTTCATAGGTCTTGGATCAAATGAAGATTTGCTATTTTGATGAACTTGTTCTCTGTTTATGTGAAAAAGACATGACCTAACAAGAACAGTGCTCCAAACATGCAAGAATTCCATGAAGTACCACACAGCATTTAGGGCTTTTTTTGGGTTTTAAGGTTTTGTTGGTTTTTGGTTTTTGATGTTTTTGTTTTGGTTTGGTTATTTTGGGGGGGGGGGGGGGGGGGCCAGGAGTTTGGTTTGGTGTTTTTCGTTTTTTGGGGTTTTTTTGTAACCAGTAAATTGTTTTTCTGTCATAGAAAAAGACCCATTGCAAGTAAGTGTATAATAAGGTATTTATTTTATGTCTATTTTGTTACTGTTTGTGTAACAGAGGAATGTTCTGTAACAGGATTTCAAGGAAGATGATACAACTGTCTTAGATAAACATTTGAGATTTTACCAGAGTATTCAGTTCTATGATTGTTATTCTTTTACAGAAGAGACAGAATTTACAAATATGAATGAACATATTGGCAGCCTGCCACTGTGGTACAATAACACAGTGTAACTGCTGCAGCTCCCTCATCTCCTAGCAGGAAATCAGTGTTTGTTATGTGGTAAATGGCATTTAAACGTGCTCAGGTGGTTCATAGGGTATCAGCTGAAATAAATATACAATCACGAATTGGAAAAGGTCTTTAAAACATTAGACTTCCTAAAGGAAGAAAAATTAAGTCAGCATATATTTATCAAGATAAGCATAGTGAGAAAAATGCACTTTACCTTGCAGGCATCAATAAGTAAATTAAATTATTTTCTTGCAGTTTTATTCCCATTTATTTCTTAAATTTTAACTTCAGTAAGCATGCAGTAAGGCCTTGTAAGGTTTAGATGCTCTTGATCTGGCTCAATTTTGTATTTTGAAACTGCTTCATCCTGGAGTATGTCACTAGGTGAGAGAAAGCAGCACCCTTGGAAGCAAAAACTCTATAGCAATGGCAGAGCAACATGTGGCTGTAAAGGAAGGCTCAGGATTGGTGTGAAGAGCAGGGCTAGCCTCTAATTATGATATTTGAAGCACAAACAAGTTTTATGGTGACTTTTAGCTGGCACAGGCAGAAGCCCTGACAACAGGAGGGTTTCCTTCTCTGCACTCAACACTTATTTCTGCACTGAGCTGCATCCCACAGTCTCTTTATTCATGAGTAAATTTTTATTTTTTTGAGATCATGTTCATTTCCAACCAAATCTGGTTTGGTGTGCGGCAATGGGAATATTTCCACTAAGAAAAGGCAGGGCTCCTTGAGGTAGTTAGTAAATACCTAGGAAGTTTCATTGAGAGGGACTAAGCCTCTGGCTGGTATTACCAATTTATGTTTAATACCAGTTTAACAAATAAAGAGTAGCTCCTCTTCTTTTGTCATACCCAGCTTCTTAAACTTCTCACGGAGTTCTCTCACAGCTTTCCATTCAAGTTCAGGACTGGTACCACAGTATTTTAAAATGTTTGCAAATAGCTCTCATGCTTTACCAAGCTTCCCTCTTTCTGCTTGAGCCTGAAGCTGGAGCAGGTAATGAGTTTAGGTGTTTGCAACTGCTAACTTTGAGGTTGTGGACTCTCATCTGCTTTGTTGTTGCTGGCTTAAAATACCTTACTGTTATAATCTTCTCTTAACATTCAGCCACCAAAGTTGCCAGCTACTCATTTAGGGATAGAAGGAGGAGGCAAGAAGCGACAGAATGTTACCTTCGTGCACACTAGGATTTATGTCCAATTTATGATTTCTCATCTCTGCTTGGACTGTGAACTGGGTATGTGCAAAAACAAGCAGTTAAAAAACACAACTCCTGATGTGCCTTGTAAGCATTTGCAAACTGGTAACAGAACTGTGTGTTGGGACAGAATGGAAAGTGTAACTCCAAATCTTGCCTGGCATTCCCTTGCCTCCAAAGGCATAGGAGAGAGCCTTTTCCAGGGAAAGATCTTTCATAGCTTTACAGCTTTTTTTAGTTGAAAAAATTGTAAGGGAAATATTTTCTTCATCTTTGTTTTGGAAAAACTATTCCTAGTAAAGTAAAAAAAAAAAAAAAAAAAAAAAAAAAAAAAAAAAAAAAAAAAGCTGTCTTTTTATGATACCATGGGCATTTAGATAACTTCCATAGCCTTAAGATATTAAATTAACATACTTTGTGGAACCATAGGCAATTCAAAAGTCATAATGGCGTATGACTTAAAAGAAAACAAAGCAGTCTTGCCCTAAATTACTAGATATCTCTATTTCAGAACTGATGTAACCACTGCACTTCGGCTAGGGAATGCTGCTGATGCTGAAATAATGCTTCACCATGATTCCTTTGTTTCACATCAGAAAGCAAAAGTATACCAAAGAAACAATTGACCTATTCATGTGTTTTTAGAACAGCTACGTCCAGTGACATAAAAATGAAAGACTACTTTCATAGCTTCCCATATTTCTTTCTAAGTGAGAACCAGCAATTTACGTTTAAAGTTTAGGAAAGATATAAGGCACAGTTAAGTATAACACTCTTCAGAGAGGATAATGATTTTCACATACGTTGGTTCTCTTCGTCTACGCAGTCTGGGAGCACAGTAATCGAGATGAGACTATTTGAGGAAAAGCTCAGAAAACATGATGGGAGCTATAATAGAAACATGGATCTCCTCTCCTGCATAGTGGAGGCATAAAGATGCTTGGAAAAGTCTGTTTGGACAAACAGAAAAGGGAAATAGGAATATTTTCAGAGATATGGGTGGATACCAGATGAACTCGCTTTCTAGCAGCAGACACACAAATGTACCAAATTAAAACCATACAACTTTGTCTTTTCTAGGAATTTTAATTAAAAGTGCCTAGAACAGAAAGGAAGAAAATGGTCTCATCTCTGAGTTTCCAGATCCAAGGAGAAACTCCCACTGCTTCACATGGAGGTACACTTTTTCATCATGAATTTTCTCATTACCAAATTAATGTTCTTGTTGCTCTTTAGTGACAAATGCTCTAAGTGCTAGAGCTTTTCTGCACTTGTGTTTGCAATAAGACTCTTCCATTTCCCTCCTAATTATTAAAAAAGTCTCAGCATTCACATAAACTGTAAGCATCTATCTTTTTTTTCACTGCAATAGAGAAATACATATAAGAAAATACAGGCAAAGCAGAGGATGTTTTGATATTAGTGAGTGTTGCTGTCAAATAGATCTTCTTGGGACTACAGGGTAGAATATAGTAGAAAGCATGTGTTTAGTACTGGTGAAAAGTATTTAATAACACACAATTTTTATGATTTAAAAAGATTTAGTACTTAAATTGTGTAGTTGAAAATGTCCCTATTCATTGTAAGAGGGTTGGATTAAGAGACCTTTTAAAGCCCCTTCCAACCCAAACTATTCCATGATTGTAGATAAGGTTTTGTTTTATATTTATAATCAACACATACTATTACACATCCCTTCAAATAAAAAAGGGCTTTCTCTTTTGAAGGTTAAAAAAAGGTTATTAGAACGAAGCAGTATTCATTACTGGAATTGAAGAGGTAGCAGAATATTTTGCTCAAAAAGAACAGAAAAACCCCAAGCTATTTGTAATGACAACTTCTTACTTGGTTTATCAGTATAGTTTCATTTTGTTTCTGGGAAAAAAAAATAATTATTCCCATTTCATTTGTCATGGTATATTATTTTTTGAATGAAAAGGCAAGTGTCCTCTTGCTGAGATGTTACATAGACAAGCTTAACTTTTTCAGTTGTGATATTGCAGTAGTGCAAGGTCTTTGAAGTGGTATTTCTTGGTGTAGGAATTCACTGTTTAATTGAATAAGTCTCAAAAGACTTGTAAGTACTTGACTTGTTGTCTATTTGTACAACAGCTAAAGTTCTTCATTAGACATCAAAAGCATATAAAAATGTTAACTCAGTTTATGGGTTGCATTTATAAATTGTTTGTCTGATTATGTTCTTAAATCCAAAACAATTTTTGCTATGAGTCACAACATTCCTATTCAGTGTAAGTTTCTATTAGAAGGCTTCTGCGTTTTGTATACCATTCCTAAAAAATGTTCTCATGATGTACTGGACAGTAGCAATAAAAATCATGTCTTCTTTTCTACAGGAAATGGTTTAAAAATTTACAGACCACCCTGCTTTACAAAGGACTTAAAAAACACTGGAAAGATGCAGTTCTGGTAAAAATTTAAACCACACTGTATCTTTACATATATCTTGAAAAATATTGAAACACGTGCACTTGTTAGCTGCTTGCTAGGTAGTAAGATTCCTTCTGTATGTGTTTTTTCATACACTCTCCCAAGTGGCTCTGCACTGAAGAATCATGTTCACTAGACTTCAATGTCTTGTGTGTAAATGAGATATTTAAGCAAAGGGAAGGAATTCTTCTCAGACTGGTTTGACTGGGAAACTGAGAAGTCACTTTGTGGCGGAGAGCAGAAAAAAAACAAGATATAAATGGTTTTTCCTTTCTGCCGTATTATTAATTAGATACTTGCCCTTCTGAAGAGGTGTGGAACAATTAATGATCCTGGATTGAGATCTGAGAACTTGAAGGGAAGTCTCACCTGGACTGACTAGCAAGGTAATCTGCTTGGCATTCTAGTGTGAGTGAACTTTCTGAATCCTATGTTTAAGTGAGTGAAAGCTCTCTCAATAATACCGGGTTCCTTCTTTGGCAATAAGCCCTGAAAAGTGATGAATGAAAAACAAATTTCCTTCATGCAGGGGGAGAAAAAAAAAAAAAGAAAAAAAAAAAAGAAAAAGAAAAAAAAAAGAAAAAAAAAAGGCGCCACATATTTCTGAGGGGACAGTTTTGGGGAGGAAAAAAATGGCATTTGGCTGGCTGGTTTTCCATCAGTGGATAGACTGTCTGCCTCTTCATCTTCCCAGGAAACTCAGCCTGCCAGTCACCTGTCAGCCAGGCAGACCAAGAATCAGACTGATTGCTTGGGAAGCCACAACAGATGAGAAGGTGCTGTGGCTTCTCAGCTCCCACCATGGGAAGACACAAAGTCAGGATTCACAGGGTTCATGAAAAAAAGAAAAGTAGAACAGTTGAGAAATAGGGTTAAATGTTGTTTGTAACCAAACTCAAAAAAATTTTCTCCCAAAAGATTTCCAGCTAAGACTCCCTGAATGATGAAAAAATCAACATGTAGATGTTTTTTAGACTAGTAAACATCAGAGGCAAATATATTGAGAACATTTTGGTTTTTGAATGGTTCTATGATAAGGGTGATGCTATAACTATAAATAGTCATGTAAACCAGACGTGCCCAATAGTTTTATTATCTAACAGTAAATGCAGGCTTCTATTCTGTTGACATGAGTTTTCTCAAGGGGAGCTGTATTATTTAGAGCAGGAAAGAAAGTAATAGAATTCTTTAAGTGGTAGGGGGAAAACTTTATTGAACGTACATAACTGAAAAAAAAGTCATTCTCATAGGTCTGTTAGAGTACATTCAGACTCTTAGAAAATCACAGCTATTGACAGACTTAGAAGACAAAAGATCTGTATAGAAAAAAAACCTGTTCTAATTATTGGATAGCTTGCAATTAGAGAAAAGCAAAATCAAACTATTAATTGATAGGCAGTGACCAAATATAGAATGAGATGTGCTACAAATATTGTTCTACTGATTTCAAAAATATAAAATAAGAGTTCTGTTGAATAGTTCTAACTATTCTGTAATTATACGTAGAAGCAATTCTTGTTTGAAGAAGATTTTGTCATACAGAAAATCAGCTATTTTGTCTCAATTTTACAGCATGAAAGAAGGAGAGTGTATTGTCATAGTATTTCAAGTGATATAAAGAAATGATCTAATGAAAGCAATTTGTCTACTGCTACCTTTTATATTACATTATAGGTACAAGGTTTGGCCATTATGCAGTTTCCATATCAAGCAGACATTGCAGTTTTCAATCACAGCCAACACAGTTATGATATTCCTTAAAAAGTAGCTCTGTTAAAATAATGCTGTTTGTGTTCAAATGTAAACCTCTGCCACTGATTCTATATCATGAATCATAGCTCAGAAATACAGGTATCTCTTTCTAGAGTACAGTTTAAGTATAGGCACACTGCAGGATGCACTTTTAGCTTCTGGAGAACCACAGTCACTTGAAGAGACCCACATCAGATGACACTAGGTGTGGAATTGTCTCTGTGTTAAAAAAAAAAAAACCTAGACATCAAACAGTACTCCAAACACCAAACAGATAGTCCTTGGAGGTTTGAGGATTCACTTGGATGTCTGGACTGAAAGATGCAACAAAAGTTTTCTTGGTACTTATCTGTATGTTGGATTTGTTTCTAACCCTTTAAAACAATGACTCACACATTAGGCTCATGCAGCTTTAGTGAATCCAAAGTGGTTTGCAGTGATGTTACATTTTGCAATGCAGATTTGTCTTTAACTTGGATTTTTCTGGAGTGGAAGGAGGGGATTGTCCACCAGAAAATGGTTAGTTGGTGGTTTTCTGCTTTCTGAAGGCACTCTGTGCAGCGTGGAGTCCAGGGAAACCAACTTGTCTACTGCCCAGGCATAAAGTCCTTCAGCAAGTGAGATTGAGCCATATATTCAAACAAACACAAGCCAGCACTCGACTTAATGTATTTGTTAGATTTCTCTCCCTTTAGCCAGCACTACTGTAGTCTTTAAACAGTGTGACAGAAGTACACTTCCACTTCAGTTAATGGATTTATCAAATACCTTATTTCATGCTTTCTGCTTTTGATTTATGAATTTTGATCCCAGAGACAAGGACCCTGTGAGTATTGATTGTGGAAAATGTCAGACTAACAGAAGTTAATTTCGCTTGTACATGTGGAAGTCTGTGATTCTCTGACAGCGCTGTCTGTGGAGAGCGGGCTGTCACCCAGTGCGAGCGACACTGCACCATCACAACAGCCAGCCCCTCCGCCCTGTGCTCCAGGAGGGAAGCACATGTGGCACTGGCAAAGGGGTCAGAGAAAGGAATGCCTCGAGTCAGGGCAGAAGAGGAGGGCGTGAGCTGCTGTGGATCCTGTCCCTCTGTGACTCCCTGCACAAGATTGCAAGGTGTCTGGTGGGATAATGGAATGTCACTGTGCCATCACCACTACTAACCAACCACACTTCACCTCTCCATTAGCTTTCTTTGCAAATTATAAATATTTATTAATTTTAATTGACAGAATCGACATCACTTCAACACTGAGGCACTTTAGTGATAGGAAGTAGATAATTTGTACTCAGTCTTCGTACCTCTTGCATTTGAGAAGTGGTTAAAAACATCAAACATCCTGTTATGTTTTAATTTTGAAAAACCATGTTATCTCAGATGACAGAAAAGCAGAGAATAAACCCTGGATGTTAGATGAAAATTGATAAATGTTATCAATACCTGGTCTTGTTTCTTCACCAGAAGAAAGAGATTCTCCGTAGACATTCACATTGATGAGGATGAAAAGAGGCCCACTGGTTTAACCAGAAGTAGGTTAAGCATTTGTTTTAGCTCTGTAATCTGCTTTTTTCTTGACACTTTTCACTGGACTTTTCATCTGGCACTTTTTGACTAGGAGAAATTTCACAGAAAAAAACGAAATCACATTGTTGTTTGCTGATTTCTGTCTTAAAATTAGATTAAAAATACATATAATAATGTAGGAAAAATGCTAGAGGCTATGAAATGGTTAAACTTTCTATCTAAAGTTAAAAGTTAAAGTTGCAATTAAAAAATGTTCAAAATTATATATGTAAATAAATACAGATAGCTGAACACAGACACCATAATAGCCTCATGGATTGAACTACTGAAGGAGTGGAGAATAATCTGTTCTTCCTCTAGAGAAATGTCTTTATTTTTTTCCACTTGAATGATTAATGTCACTCTAGATAATTTAAGAGTTTTGGATAAATAACAGTGTGGGGGATAGAGGGCAAAATGTAGCAAAAAAGATATTCTATTGCTTTAATTTCTCTTTAAATGGCAAAGCACTCATGGAATGCTGGCTAATATGAAGGCAACATAAACAAGTAAAATGCAAAAGGAATTTTGTACTTATGACCATGGAAGGAAGGGAGAATAAAGTCCTCTAGGTTTCTCTCCTTAATCACCATACCTGAAAACAGAGAAATATTAGGTTATAAAATGACAGTAACATTTTTTGAAACAAGACTTCTTAAAGAAATAGCATGGATTTTATTTTTATTTTTTAAATCTGGACATGGACACATTAAGGATGTAGCCTAGGTTTCATCTTATTTAGATATGTCAAGAGAAATAAGACCAAGTGTTCTTTGGCTTTCACAGCTGAAAAAGATGTTATCAGAATATTGATCAACTCCCAACCAAAAGGTCTTTACCACAGAATATACCTATGCTGCTCCTCTTTGCCTTGGGAAGCGTCAGATTTATCCAAATGTGCAAGAGGACAAACAGATCCTCACGAGGGAATTGTTTATAGAAGGGAGGATCAGATCAGAGATTGCAGGCCACCCACACCAGAGTAAAATATGTACCTCTTTAAAGACCTTCACTTGTAGTCCCCTTGAAAAGAAACTGCAAGGCTCCAGACAGAACTGTGTCAAGATAGAAAAGGTAAAATATGTACATATTATACATAGATCCAGGTAAGGATGTGTATGGATCATACACTTACATGCATACATAATAAATACCTCAGTGTGTCTGGATGTTAAACCTAATTTCAGCTTTGGGGTTCTTTCTTTCTTCCTCTCTTTCTCTTTCTCTTTCTCTTTCTCTTTCTCTTTCTCTTTCTCTTTCTCTTTCTCTTTCTCTTTCTCTTTCTCTTTCTCTTTCTCTTTCTCTTTCTCTTTCTCTTTCTCTTTCTCTTTCTCTTTCTCTTCTCTTCTTTTCTCTTTCTTCTCTTTCTCTTTCTCTTTCTCTTTCTCTTTCTTTCTTTCTCTTTTCTCTTCTCTTTCTCTTTCTCTTTCTCTTTTCTCTTTCTCTTTCTCTTTCTCTTTCTCTTTCTCTTTCTCTTTCTCTTTCTCTTTCTCTTTCTCTTTCTCTTTCTCTTTCTCTTTCTCTTTCTCTTTCTCTTTCTCTTTCCTTCTTTCTTTTCTTTCTCTCTATTTTTCTGTCTTTATTTTTTTAAGTGTTGGTAATCACTGAGGTTAGCATTTTGTTTAGTTAAATATCTTTCTGTATAGTGGACCAGGGCTGTATCATCACCTATCAACACCTGTTCAGCTGTTTCAACTGTACTCACACCACTGTGTGAGTCCATGTGGTTTTGCTTGAGTCTGATTAAAAAATGTCATCAGACATACAACATTTCTATCTAACAAGGAAAGCAAAACATTTTTTTAATTTTGTGGAAATATGAAAGATGCTATGGTAATACGTAAAGAAGCAGGGACTGTGCATGTTTTTGAACTGTTTTTTTTTGCTATAAAATATGTGTATTTAATGAGGCACATTAATTCTATGGTTTTTATTAGAAGGCCAGAATTACATACGGACATTTGCACGTGCAATTTGAAGTCATATTTATATGTTATCCTTTAACAGCCATTTGACAAAATCATAGAGCCTTTGTTTAATGGAAAGGAAAATGCAAACAAATACTCCATCTCCTACATAAATACACAAAATCAACTGCTTGGGAGCATGTCAAATATATATGAATGTATTGCATATGGTTATATGGCAATCATGCATATAAGTCTGAATCTCTAAACACGTGCGTGCAGCTGCATGTGTCCAAATTTATGTAGTATGTCTAAACCAGGCAACAAGGAATTAAAGAGAACAGAAAGTGTCCAAAAAATTATTTTTCCACATCAAGCCATGATGCATATTGAATTTAGAACTTCTATTTAAAGAAAGAATAAAACTGGGGTATTATATTCCATTTTCTGTTAATGCCTTATCTAGATGGTTCCAAGAATAATATAAATGTTTTCAGCTATAATATGTATGACTTCTAAAAATTATTTTATCTTTAGAAGTTTAGTACAGTTCTGAAAGGTAAGGCAATATGGCTTAAAAAACATAAGTATTTTAAAGTGGCTGTTCCGTTAAAAAAATTCTCATCTTCTAAAACTTCTATATTATTTGTAAAAAACCCACAAAGACAAAACATAAGCATATTTTTGTGTGAAAGTAAATGTTATCTTTGTTAGTTTCAACCACTGCATTTTTGTCTTTTGTAGGTACAAATCTTCTTCAGAAAAAAAAAAAGGCCTGGTTTCTTGGGTGTAAATTGCTCTTTTAGAAATGGTGTTCATGGAAATCCCCTTGGTGTGGGCGTCAAATGTGGACAAAGCATAAGGGATTGTCAGAGATCCTGAACAATTATGAATATTGTTAGATATCTTATGTTTTGCAATCTTGTCATTACTTGACCCATACTCTGTCTGAAACAGAACCATATTTTAATGCTAACAGCACCAAAAAGCACCTTCACAAACCCCAGGCTATTCTCCCTTCCCCGAGAACTTCCTCATGGGAACCTGAACAAGCATGACCTACTGAGACAATGTTTTCTTTTTTCCTTTAACTTTGAAGCTTTCCATAGTGGTAGCAATTTGAAAGCGTGACTCTAGTTAGGCACTACATATTTTTTTTCCAGTTAAAAGAGGGGTTTAACTTTATATCGCTTGCAAGAAGAGAAAGGGAGTAGCTATGGTGTCCATGATGTCTGCATCTGGGAAGATACAGCATAGTGTATTGAGTCTATTATTGATGATTTATGTAGATAGAAAAATACTTAGTTTAAAACATGTTTTAAATACATTGTGATTTTCTGTTTTAAGAGGACTTGCATAGGTAAATTGTTATGGTCATGGAAATCTGATATAAACAAGCCTCCTAATACTATATAAAGAATTCTCTAAATATTAACAGATACTGAATGTGTAATAGTGGGGTGTTGTTTAAAACTTTGCTGGCACTAATGAGGAGTGACCAGTGAAATCCTCTCCACTTGTATGTCATGGGATCATCTTAAATCTACCCTAAGGAAACCTGTACACTTGTCTTGTCCATAATTTTGTTCTGTGGAAATAAATGTCTATAATTTTTAATTTTTTTCTGTAAAATGACACACATAAATGGCATTAAGAATGTTGTTTACAGGGTATGGGTTTTTTTTCTGCAGGAAAAAAAAATCTTTGAAGGAAGAGATTCCCTATACCACTGATGTGTAAGCATTTAAGAGGCTTAAAATATTTATCTAATACAATCCAGTAGGTCTAAAATGAATATCCATTATCATGAGTTTAAATCTAATAATTTTGGATTTACTGCAATAGCCTGCTTTATTTACTGCATTAGTAATACTATAGCCCCACTGTGATGCTGCTGTAATTGTAATTATGTGGAGAATATTTGAATTATTTTATAGTAGTCTTCCAATTAATTTTCCTTTTCGCTTTCTCAAATATTCAAAAATGCTGACAAATTCAAAAATATGTTTGCACAAAAATCTGTTTTCCTCAGACATATTTTCCTTCAGTTTTTAAATGTATTTTTTTAGTGAGACTCCTAGGAAAATGTTGAATTTGAGATGCAGCTTAATGCTTAATTTTATTTATATTAAAAAGAATGAGTTAAAGAAATGCCCTTCCTTCAGAATGCAATTTCTTCCAAGTAAGGTGTCAGAGAGGAGAAATTTTGTCTTTGAAACACAGAATCTGGATTTGAAAGCAACACAGTTTAAAGTAGTTTCTTTTGTTAAGATTTTCTTAGACATTTTTGAAGTAGTTTAGGGCTTGGATTTTTTTTTTTTTTCTGAGTGAAGGAAAACTGGATGAATAGAAGGCCTACAACCTTCTTCCAAGCCTCGTCACACTCAGATAGGACACTCTCTTAATTTGAATTCTAATGTACACATGTAGAATTTAAGCAGCCTTATCTTATACTTATTTGATTTTGAGACTAAAATTATAATGAGTAGAAAGCATCAGAAAAGCCTATTGCTAGAGAGATTTAAAAGTAGCATCTTTAAGTGTACTTAATATTTATTTCATAAGACAAGTATGATAGAATTATTCATTAGGATGGTTTTCAGGTTTCATACAATTTTTTATGATGGTCTGGTTTAATGCTTGTAAATATTGCCACCACACTGGTAAAACTGGATCTGTCTGGAAAACACTACTCTTTCTAAACTTGCTTAAATATTCAGCTCTTCATTAAAGCCCCTTGGAGTTTTTCTGTTTGTGACTTACAACTGTTTTAAATAGGCTGGGTGTACACTGCAAGCTGAAGACACAACTATCTTCGGTCTGTTCTCCCTGGTGCAGGAGTTGTTTTTCCTGTTTTGATCAGTGGTCCCTGGCAACAGGGAGCAGATAATGCCTCAGTCCCAAGCACAATACCTTGTTGTTTGCCCAGCTCCTGTCTCCTTGTCCCCTTTTCCTGGATGCTGGTGTGGTGGGTATGGTTAACAGGCCACACCAGCTGCTATATCGGTGCAGACATAATTGTACATGAATGGTGAGGGGAGAGAGGAGAGAGGGAAGAAATAAAACAGATAACAAGTAAAGGGAAAAGTAGCACTGTAAACAAGCAGCATATTTTTTTCCCCTCCACAGAGCAAGCTTTTGTGACTGGAGGCAGTATCTATGTGCAGCCTGACTTCTAATCCATATCGCAAACAGCTTCCAGATGCCCGAGTCCCCACCACTATTCTGGCATCCCTACCCTTCACAGATGCCTGTCTATGAGGGGGGTCTATAAGTAAAATTGGGTGTATTTTACTAATCATTCATTTCCAATCTTCCTGAAGGGGAACTTTTATTAATAAACTCTTTTCATCTGTCTCTTTGATTAGGAAGAAGATAATCGCTTAGTCATGTGAAAAGGGGGAAAAAAAAAGATTGCTGGGGGGTCGCCTTTTCTAACATGTGCTTGAGTGGAAGGAAACAAATAAAAACCACCGAACAATGAGGATACTAAATGGTTCCAGTTGAGCTTGAGTGGTGGAGGGGAGTTTGAATAGAAACCGTGGCGGCTGGGCTGGCCTCCCAGGGCAAGCAGAACTAATTCCCCTGATCCCGGCTACCCTGCAGGCAGCAGGCACATCAGCTGGACCTGGCCAGCACAGCCGGCAGGTGCGCCAGCCCGGGAGGATGGGCAGGGACAGGGATTTTCACCCACCCTCAGGGAAGGGGTGGCTCAGTGCAGGATGCACAGCTTTCTCTGCAGGTTGTGAAGCTGGCGAGAAGCAATTCAAAATTTTGCTCTCTGCTGTGCTTCATTCTCAATATATCTTCCCTTGTTGCTAGGCTCAGGTTACTACACTTGGGCTTACTGCTGCGCTAAATCTTGGACTTTTCTGTCTCAGGGAAATGAATGCTGTCTGGTGACCACCAGGACTTAACTACAACAGATAGGCTAGAGAGATATTTTCACACTAAAGCAAGTTTTCCTCCCAAACTATGCTATGCTTCTATTTCCTGGTTTTGGGCCACATTCAAAAGCTGATTTTTAAGAATGTAAAACTCAAATTTTAATAGATTGGTGAATTTGTGCCATCAGTTAGAATCAACATGTATCATCCCACTGACTCACCTGGAGCCAGAGACCGATGATGATGCACATTATATTATTCACACAGGTTATAATAATAAAAATCTATTTAATTAATTCAGTCACACCTATTCTGACTCACTGAAAGGTTTGGATAACATTTCTTTCTGCTTCCCACTCTTATTTTTCACTAACCAGGATGTAACCTAAATTGCATGGTTGAGAAAATGTAGATTTTTATTAGTATTTCCATGCTTTCCAATACTAAGCAAAATTTTATGGAACTCTTAAGACTCTGAGACCACAGCAGTATAATGTAGACTTCCACAATGATTTCTTTACTCCAAGATGTAAACATTGATGTAAAATTGTCACTTTATTACATACTTTCTGTAACATTGCATTTAGGTTTTCTATTTTCCATCATCATAGTAGTTTTAATTCTATTTTTATTTCTAGGAGCAAACCAGAAAGAATGGAAACTTCACTAATGAATATCATACTGTTTCGAAGAAGACATTAGTTATCTATTAATTTCAACATACCTAATCAGAAACTTCAAAGTTTCTGATGTTTCACGGTTCTGGAGGTTTCATGTGTTGCTTTTACAAGGAAATAAGAAATGTTTAAGACATATCTAGTTTTTTCTGCATTTCAAAACTGTCTGAGGTCAAGCATTTCTGGAAGAGAGAAAGAAACTTGTTCATTCATTGGAGATGGGGCTTTGGACATTTGCATAACATTCAGGTTTCTTGTCTGACTTCTGCAAAACCTGACTTGAAGCCAGATTTTTCAAGTGAAACCTGCGGGCTCTTTCTGCTGGTCTGTTGATTGTTCTGTGTTGATAAAGGTGTATTTTCATCAGAATTTCCATTCCAAACTTGTGAATCTGTTTTGAATCAAGAGCTGTCAAAATGCTACTGAAAAGACCCGAATATGATGGATCAATTTAATCAATAAATGCATAGCCAAATCTAATAATGTATGTATTAAACATCAGGAAAAAAAATATTATGGTCTCCATAAATGAAAGGTAAGCTTCATATAAAATTTGTGCCTGAATTAAAACAAATAATTAATGGATTTTTTAAAGCAAGAATTGAATAATTATTAACTTTTTCCTCAAATCTTACCTTAGAAATCTGTAAATAGGAAAGAACTTTTACTTGCAAATTTTATGAAGAGTGACTGTCTCTTACTTATAGCCAAAGAGGAAAACTGGAGAAAATATAATGTAAACCTGAATAGTCAGTCAATTAAAAGGGAACCTGAAATCTGTTATTTTTTATGTGGAATATATTTGTAGATGCAGAGGACAGCAAAAATAACCTTCAGCTTGCATGGTTGCCTGAATTGCCATGCTGCAAGGAGGCTGAACAAATGTAGTTGTAGCCTGAGCTGAACATGGCTCCTCTTTCCCCAGCCCTTGTATGATGATTCTCACTGCTGGGAGGTATGGAAAAGTCTCCCCAAAAGGTACCTAGTGGCATCCAACAGCTTGTGCTGCTTTTGGACCATCCATTACACAGTGGGGTTTTTTGTGACAGCTATTTTTCAAGCTGAAGAAATCAGCTGATCCCAAGGCATGAGTTGGAAAGGGAGATCTAGGGTGGGATGTGAAGAGTGCTTCTTCCTAATGCCCCAAACAAAAATTATAATTTAAGCTCATGGTGGTCATAAATTGAATAAGGGTATTTGTCCTCATTGTTTTCTTTCTGATTCAGTTCAGGTTATTGTTTCAGTCTATCGTGTATTATATATCTCTTTGTGAATGCTGATATTTGGGTATACCAGCATTCCTGTTTTCTCCAGCTTTAATCCATGGCTATCTTCAGTAAGAGTAGAGGATTGGTGCATAAAAGACAAAATGAAGGTTAAGTGCAATAATGATATCATTGGTTAAGTCATATTCTGTGTGCCATTCAGTACTGTTCCTTTAGCATTGGAACTTGTCCCCAAAAAAAGGTCCAGCTCCTGCTTGCACAGGAAAGGCCTGGGGACCTGTTCAAAGGAGAATGGTGTGCTGGTTTGGCAACCTGCAACTTTTACTAGTCAGAATTTTGGCAACTTCTAGTGAACTGGGGCTTGAACGTGTGTAATTTAGTAAAGTAAAGTATAGTAATGAGTAGAAAAGAGTAAAGATAGTAATGGTATCAATTCAAGCTGTGGCATGGAGGATAATACAAGATCAACCTGCAGGGTGTAAAGGTCTGCTAATTGCCTAACTTTATTGCCCAACTTTAAATGTGCTTTATGTAATGTTTAATTTTCAGTGTAGGCAGGGCATGGTGTATGGAGAAGATTCTGTTTCTATGGCACTTCTGAATTCCCTGTGGATATTAGTGAATGGTGTAGCTCATAAAACACTTGTGCATAAAAGAGGTTTGCTGTGTAAATTTACCAGGTTGTGCAATTCTCTTTGGCTGCAGAAAATTTCCCCAGAAAAAGCATATTTGAAGACCAAAACATGTAAAAACCATGATTCACGTTGTGCCAAAAAAAGAGAAAAATCTAAAACATTCATGGCTGATAAAGCTTTAGTCTAATGATGAGAAAGACATTATCCCCAAAATACAGGTGCCACTTCCCCGTCAGTATACAAGCAGTAATTTTCATTGTCTTAAATATAACAGCATATGTATTCCCATGTGTAGGAAAAGGGTCCTGGTTAATTTTTGTATGCAATAAAGGGGCCTTTGGGCATATTTTACCTTAATGCTTTTTCTTTGTTTGAGAAAAAGGGCTCTCAATCAGAAAAGCAAGAGATTAACTTGGACTGCAGCATGGATGCTGGCCTGTTCAGTTAAGTGCACTGGTGATAATAGGTATACCAGATCATGAATAATAATAGATTGTTCCTTTCCTCTAAAAGTTCCTCCTTTTGAGTCTTTCTGAGGAAAAAAGAGATTTCAAGATAATATAAAGTTTTGAATGGATACTGAATATTAAAAAAAAAAAAAAAAAACAGCTTGTTACACTAAATGATGTTTTGTTAGCATCTGATTTCTGCTGTAAAATTTTAAAGTTGCTGCCTTTGGTAAAATTGTTGGGTTTGGAGCTGAACTAAATAACATATATGTCAATTAACAGTAAAGAAGTTCTTCCTCATATGCAGATGGAACTTCCTGTGCATCAGTTTCTGCCCATTACCTCTTGTCCTATTGCTTGGCACCACTGAGAAGAGCCTGGCTCCACCTTCTTGGCACCCTCCCTTCAGATACTGACAGACACTGATGAGGTCCCCTCTGTCACCTCTTCTTGAGGCTAAACAGGCCCAGATCCCTCAGTCCTTCCTCATAAGAGATGTGCTCCAGTCCCTTGAACATCTTTGTTGCCCTCCTCTGGACCCATTCCAGTAGTCCCGTGTCTCTCTTGTCCTGAGGAGCCCAGAACAGGACACAGCACTCCAGGTGTGGCCTCACCAGGGCTGAGCAGAGGGGTCACCTCCCTCATCCTGCTGGCAATGCTCTTCCTAACACACCCCAGGATCCCTCTGGCCTTCTTGGCTACCAGGGCACTGCTGGCTCAAGGACAGCTTGTCGTCCTCCAGGAACCCCTGGTCCTTCTCTGCAGAGCTGCTTTGCTTTGTGTTTAGCCAGTGTAGAGAGGACTTCAATCCTATTCCTCTCTTCCACCAAGCATTGTTGTGATGTTTGACTGGTTCCAGATCTCTTGCATAAACCCACTCCTGTTATTTCATGGAGTTTGATTACTGTATTTACAATTCACCTTCTCAACAGCATTAAATTCTGTGGCAAACCAGAACATGACTTTGAAACACAGGGGTTTGTTCTGATTGGTATTTTTTTAAGACAAACCTGCAGTTAGAATCCTTTTGCTTAATTTAGCCACAGTCTTGCTGTTATCACAGTGTACTGCTCCTGCAAGTCGGTGCTAAATTTTTATTCTATTTTAAGGTCTGCAATATACAGACCTTAATCAGCTCTCACAACATATTCGTGAAGTCAATGGTTGACTGACATCATCCTTCATAAATAAACAGGCTTTTTAAATGTGAAGATTAAGAAATCTTTGCCAGGTCAGCTATGATTCTCCAGTTGGACAGTAGCTCAGACCTGTTTGACACCCTAGCTTCTATTTATGCCATCAGACTATGCTGCCGTCTGACTGAAGATGTCTCCCAATTAGATGTAAATTATACGGTTTTATATATTATGTTTAATTAAAGAATGAGCAAATAGTTGTGACAACTGGCAAGATGGTTATTTTTTACCATCTCAGGCTCAGCTACAGCTACAAAAGGGGCATGCAATCAGCAGTTGTCTTTAAAAGGAGCAGTTAGAATAAAATGATTAGTTTAATCAATTTAGACCTATTTTCTTAAACAAATGGAACTCCTAGAATTGCTTGCTCTGTTCAGACTGGAAGAAGACTTTGTATGACAGAAAAGGAGAGGTTTCAAGTACCATCTCTTTGTCTTGCAAAGAGAAAATTATTTCAGGTAATTAACATTTCCTTTACATTTACCAACAAAGTGTGGTTACTTGTGCTCAGGGACACTAATTTAGTGGTTCAAGTGACATCTCAAAAAAAGCAATAATTATTTTTGAGTTTTAAAAAAGGTCTACATAGAAATTATGCATGACTAACTTCTCTTCCTGATTTACTTGTAGTTCATTAGGAACTTAAGGAACTATTTAGAACATATGCTGGGATAGGAGGTTGGGAGGTCAGTTTAACAGAATACACACAAGACAGTACTGTCTTGATAAGAATAGTTTCCTTCTGCATGCATGTCATACAGTCATTTTTCACAGTGCATAAACAGTTGAGCAGCATGTGAGTGACTCAGGGACTTGAAACGTGTTTCTGGAATTTGTTGAATCGCACACTATAATCACTTAATCTGCTCCAGGCCAGTTAGGATTTCTAGTGCATAAATACACAGGCAGAAAATTCATTCCAAGACAAGCTTAAAGCAAAGTATAAGTGTGGCAGGTCCTATTAATTTCCTGTGAAAGCTATCCTTTATTTTTAAAATGTTATGTGTTTTGGTTTTTTTTTTTTTTTTTTTTTAAAGGAAAGATGTAATACCAGACTGCAAAGGTCTTCCATAAAGCCCAGTGAAGTTGGTAAGAATCTGTCCACTAAAATACACAATATTTGGACTGGGTCATATTAACTGTAAGCTTCCACACACTTTCTCATGTGATACTAGTTTCTCTCATTACATGTGAGACACAACTTTGTTGTATTTTAAAGCTTGCAGGTGTTAATACATTTTGACTCAGATTCTTAAGCATGTAAAATACCTCACTGTTGCACTTGAATGAAATTGGTTGTTTGATACATTAGCAATCTATTAATTTCAGTTCTTTGAAATTTGTATAGAGTACCACTCTAGTGTACTCTTAATCAGAAATATCCTTATCAGTGTGCTTTACATTACAGTGATAGATATTGATTAAGATGTTCTTAATGGATTATCAGATATTATCTGCTGTGCAATTTGTAAAGAATTAAGTTCATAATTTTCTGTTCTGGGATCACAGAAAATTTGATTTTCTCTAATAAGGTATGATTTATAACTGGAGTAGACAAATGATTAGTTTTCTCCAGTGTCTGAGGATTACATTTCTGAATGCAATTTGAACATATAGATCTAAAAGAATACAGATAAGAAAGAAATCAGATATTCATAGAAACTGTGGCATTTAGAATCAATAGAAACTTAATAATTTTAAGTAGCTCTATGCTAAAACATAAAAGCTTTAGAGATAGCATTATCCAGCACAGTGCTAATGTCTTGCCCAAGAAAGTGGAATACAGCCCTGGCAGTCTATGACTTAAATATTTCAAAGCTCAGTTGAATGTTTCAGTAGGTTACATAATGTATTGAAGTGTAAGAGTCATATATTTTCATTTAACATATAAAAAAAAAAAATTGACTGTCATTCATTGTCTACTGTCTATATTTTAGACCATAAATTAAGATTTATACATTTAACATTCTTTTATTCAATAAACGCCATGCATTTTATACTGAGCCCTATTTGGTCCATTATGAAGTATATTCTTATTTATAATTCTATAACATAACAAAATCAAAACAAATGTTACAAATCAAAAATTATTAAGATGTTGGATTCAGCCAAAACAAAGATTTTGGTTACAATAAACCAATTGTCTCCCATTTGCATCATGCCTCAAGGTAAAATGCTGAAAGAAAGCAGCAACAGTTCTGTTAAAGAATGAGCTGGACATGCTAGAAGTTGAGTTGGGGCAGCTATTTTGAACTGATATTTTGGATGTGGTGATGCAAACTATTGCATTGTCTATGTCTGCCAGAAATGATGGATGAACTAATGGATCTCTTCAACTGATTCTTTAAAGGTGAATAATTTTTACAATCTCCTATTACAATGGAAAAAATTGCTTTATCCAGATCTATATATTCATCCTTATTTTGTTAGTTCATGTTTGCATTGCAGCTTCACACTGAAAAAAAAATGGTCTTTGGAAATTGTGATTGCTCAAAACAATTGATTTAGTTCTAAACATCTGAAACAGTATACAAAATGACAACTGCATTTGGGTAAATACATCAAATATACAGAAATATATAAAACTTAATCACATAATTTATAGTGCGACCGTTAAGCTGCAAATTGCATTGAACAACATGTTAAAAATAAAGGAGTCACCTTAAGAGTCTGCCCATACTGTTCTTTTACATTAGTCTGAAACTAATTCTGCATCAGCGTGAAATAAATTGGATTTGGTTCATAACCAGGTCTTGAATATTATTTAGTTCTTACCAGAGCTACATACAGAGACGTGGAAGTGTCAGTCATAAATCACGTTTGCTAATGGACTTTCTAGGAAGAGAGATATTCTTGTTATATGTCCGTGAGAAAGAACTGAGCTTTAATCAGCTTGGTGAGTAAAACACATCCTGTATCTCTAGCAAAAACTACTGAAAGCAAGGGAAAAAAATAGCAAATGTATATGAACTCCCCAAGATTATAGTTTTTTGTTTAGGACCCAAAAGGGCTCTTTAACCTTGATGCAGAGGCCTTCAAGGATCTCAAGTACTGCACCAAAGGTTTCATTCATTCATCTCTTAGGTAGAAAGCATAGCTAGCTTCCCTTTTTTAGATATTCCTATCTGAGATTGTACAGTCTCATTATCAGTGAAGTGCTATAAAAGGAAATGTTTTGTGACCCCCAGAACAGTAATAGGGATGATAAAACCCTGAGAATCTGTCTCCCTAATAATTCTTTCTTTTTTTTTTTTTTTTTTTTTTTTTCTATTTTGGATCTGAAGTTCAAGCATCTGGAAGAACAAGCACTTTTGAGACTGATATTAAGAGTTAGGTTTTCCCATGCTCTCCCATTCTTGGTTGATTAGTAGATTAGTGTGCATGAGCATGGAAAATATCCAAGCCTTGGAGATTTTTCCTATGATAAATTATTAAAATCAGAACACTTTCTCTAGAGAACAGACTACAGAACAAAACAAAACAAACAAAACAAAACAAACAAACAAAAAACCCCAACTCTTGAGAATTACCTCAGTCTTTGGACATAATCCTTCACTAAACATGTTTGCAAAATAGAGTGAAACAGTTTCAGAGAATTTGACTGAATGCATTTCAAGATCCCACTCCTTATCTTGAATGAAGGCATGACACAGCTATCTAAAAAACAGGCTTTGCTCATTAACCTACACTCTAGGAGCATCCGGCTTAGATCTAAAAAGACAAAAAAAATATCCAAGAGTGAAATATAAATACCACATCTAGTTTCAGAAAAGCAACCAATACACAAAGAGATTGAATTCCTCAACCAAGAGCTGACAAGCTCCCACTTCCTTGCTGGCAGATCTCAGCTCCTAAATCCTACAAGTCTTACCTGGGTACTGGAGGAGATGGATTTTAATCTTGCAGAGTTCCATCTATTTCTGTAGAACTAAATGCTTGAAGAAGACCTCAGCAGTTTATACGTTTGAAGACCTAAAACCCTCAATAGTCTACATGCTTGAAGAGGACATAGTTTAAACACAGCTTCAGATCTTCTGGTGTTGTGACGTGCTCACACCAGTGGAATAGCTGAAAAGTGCAGATTTAAACAACATGGTTTTACCTACACTGTTTTCTAACTTTGATCCATGAGTTGCAGATTCACAAATCAATTCAAATTGTCTTGGTTGTAGGTAAAGAATTTTTCACCAGAGGGGTCATCCCTGATTAATTATGGACAAAACACAGTGCAAGTTAAATTTTAGATACTTTTGTTATATGATAATAAAAATCAACCCTGAAAATTGACCTGCAATAAATTTTCTCTTTTGAATTACAGATATAGATAGGTTGGGTGGCTTCTAGCTACATCTGGTAGATGATACTGCCTGTGCAGCCAAATGTCTCCCCATTTGGACCCTAAAACTGACATAGACATAATGGGTAAAGTAAAAACACCATTAAGTTCACTGCAATGTTGTCATTAACTTTGCAGATCTAATATCCACATTAAACTCTGGCTTGTGGATCACTGACTGAAGGCAGAACAGTGAGGATCCCTGAGCAGTTGTTTGTGACTACCCTGCCTATGGCTGACCTAGCAATTTGGTTACATTTTGAAATATCACCAAATTCGCCACAAGAACATTGTCAGAAGACAATCTGAATTTTGGGTCCCCAGAAAAATCACACTTTATGGAACATCAAAGATGCATTATGGGTTATAGGCACTTTGTGTGATTATTTTGATATCAGTCATAGAGCTTCAACCATTTTCAGTGCTGTCAGTGATACTGTGAAACACGCAACTATGTCTGGCAGCAGACAGTGGGGAACAAAACAGGACAAAAAAATCCCAACAAAAGCTGCAAATAAAACCAGTGCACATTATGCAGAAATTGCCTTGGCATGCAGGTCATTGGTGATTTCATTTGTAAGTAATTTTTTGATTGTCACAGATTATATGTTGCTCTCATCCCCCTGACATTTGTTGTGCAGCGGGATTGATTTTTGTGCTCCAGTATGAAAAGGTCACTTTGATCAATGCAGTGTAATTGGCACTAAATTAGGATCATATCAGGTTATTTTGCTATTTAATGATGAAATATTAAAGAATAGCATGGGAAGATGGCAGGCACTAAAGTGCACTTTAAACCTGCTGTAATGATGTTTTATTTTGTGGGAAAAATGGAGAGAAAAACAACTAAAGTGCAGAAAATGACTGTGATCTATTGGAAGAGTGGCCTGGAATTACATATTTTCACTCAAAATAGACTGAAAGCCCCAGACACAAAACACCAAACCCAGCAGTCAGTCCTGAATATGTTATAAGCAGAGAGCCCTTCTTTAGAAGTTTTAATAATGCTCATAATGTAGTAGTTACACGTGTCAAGTCTTCTCAATCTGCATATAATGACTGGGCAAAAGTAGATTGCTGAGGTTATGCACTTAGGCCATGATTCAGGGCAACATTTGAGACATGTTTGGCCACCACTAAACACAAAAATAAATAGGCACATACTCAATGTACACCTGGGTGGGATAGTTATAAGCCCTTTATATGCTTCCCAAACCACTAGGGTACAAATATGTCAGGATTATTCAAAGGACAAACTTAATCATGCTTGTTTTTTAGAAAATATACTTTTGTAAGTACTTCTACTATTCTTTTTAAGTCCGAAAGTTATTTGCTTCATCCTCTCCTTGTTTCAAGAAAACTGAGTATTACACTATCAGTATTTATAGAACAGTCTCTGTAGTGTAAAGCCAAGGTTAACATCTTAACCTTTTAAGTTTGTACTCCAGCTAGATAATGTACTTAAGGAGAGCAGAGTTCCAATGAGATTTCCTGCAACATTAGCTGCCTTTAAAGAGTAATCTTTTGATTAAGATTTTCTAAAGAGTGGATGGAGAACATGCCAATGTTCTCAATGTTAACAGTGAAGCTCTCCTAAGGTGGGTGATGAGAATTAGGTATCAACTGTCATGTTCAGGCACCAGGCTTGATAGAACTTAAATGGGAACCTGAATGCTCAGCTCCTATTTAAATAATCAAACAAATACAAACCCCAAGCAACAAATCACCAACAAAACCCAAAAGCAAACACAAAAAAATTCAGCCAGTTTCAGTCAATTCTCACTGAATGCACTAGGATTCTTCTAAAGTAAATGCAGTAGACAGTGCCTTAGATGAATTGTCCATTTAAAAAAATTGGATATAACCTTTAAAAACACTGACTAAACTTGAGTCTATTTCTTCAAGTATTGTTTAAAAATATAAGCCCATGCTGATGGGTTCTACAAGCCTGGATGCTTTTTATTTAATGAGGATATATTTAGAACATGAGTTTTGTCAATATTTTTTCAGATTTTGCATCTAAATAATTATAAGCATCATAACCAGTGTTAATAGTGTATGTTATTTTCTCCACTGTAAATACATGCTCTCTCCAATTATTCTGAAATGTTGCTGAACAAGAGGAAGCGGCATAAGATTATACTTTTAAATGCAGCTAATGTTGCAAGAAATTTGTTTGAAGCTTTGCTGCCATTAAGTATGTTATCTAGCTGTGGCACGAACTTTTAATTGCTAAGATATTAACCTTGAAAGTACCCTAGAAACATCCTAAACCTATTAATAATACAAAATACTAGAACTGAAATTATATAAACCATGTAAAGTAACCCTGAATTACTTATTTAAATTTATGTATCAGACAATGTTTGTCCTTAGGACTTCGTTTACTTTACACAGTTTTTATTAAGTCTTTGAGCTACTGGACACATTTTGTATTTAGTTTAAAATATGTCTTTTAAGGTCTATTGAGAGACGACCTATGACAAAAGGAAAAAAGAATTTATTTGACTTCAGAGACTTTATGTATGTTTGAGTGATCCACTCAGAAGGAATACTGTTTATCCATGGAAAAATAGACTGTCATGATCTGAAGAAAATGATCAAGAAACATATTGAGGGGGTGCTGGACCTGAGTGTGGGAGAGATGTGCAGGTGTAGGCAGAAAAAACATGTTCCAAAATACCCTGAGGTGGCATATCCCACAATCAAGGCCATGATAGGCACTGATACTGTATCACAGTGCATTTCATATTCCACTGCTCGTGAACAATTTGCCTGTAGATAATGAAGCTGGAGTAAAAAGGGAAGAAAATAAACATCCTTTCAGAATGAGCTACACCTTGTCTTATTTTCAGTATTTTTTCCCTACTTCTTCAGTGGTTTTCACACATACACATAATAAAGTAAATTAATAAAAAGAATAATAAAAAATATCCCTCCACAACATACATCATTAGATTAAAAAGGGAGATTATTCAGGAGTCCCTGCTATGATATTCCATCAGTGGAAAGGAAAAAGATCGATTCTAGATAGAACCTTGCGTATAAAGATTGTGGGGTTTTAACTGATTTCTGTTCATCCTTTAAGAGATGTTTCAATAACAATTTACCCTATAGTATTTTAAAAAATATTTTAAATAAGTTACTTTTATTAAAAAAAGTTTTACAACAAGGCAATTCTAAAGTTTTCTAAAAGAAGTTCCGGTAATTTAAGGACTGCAGTACATAGGCCCTCCACATGATTCAAATATAAAGAAAATAGGATCAAGGCAGTGATACCCGTAACACAGAAGTGACAGAATTCCAGAATTTGGGAAGAATGTGGCTTCAAGAGATGAATTTGTTTATTGACTTTGCTTTGATAATTGAACACATTTCCTCAAAAAGACCTGATGCCTTGTTTCTGCCTCAGAGATGAAAAGTGACATTTCTTATGTTGCTTCTAATCTAATCTCCTGGTTAATTTTATCTCTTTGTCAAGAAATGTACATGAATGTCATGAAAATATTTTAGTGGTGGAATGAGAAGACCAGTGGTTTATGATAAGTATTTCTGATACTGTACTTTAAATACACATTTAAATTTTATAGAAACCAACACCTTAGATATAATTAAAATCATGGATGCATATTTTTAAAACAGAATTGAATTAATATTGCAAAATATGCAAATAACTGAATGATCAGGTGTCCAATTTTATTTAGTGAAACTGAAGTCACTTAACATGTTTCTAATGTGAGATTCCTTAAATTCTTAAATGAATAAAAGTAATTTTATTTATAAATGAATAAATAGATCCATTTCAATATCGCCACATCTAAAATCTGCAATTGAAAAATTTCAAGGTGGAAAGATAAAACTCCACCACAAGAGGGCAGCTGGAATAAAAAAGGGCATGTAGCAAGGGAAAAAAGCTCATTGAATACCCAGCTTTGTAGCTCTATGACTTGTATCCAACTTGAACCCTCTTCCTGCCAGCTGCTACTATTGAAAATAAATTGTTTTACAAACCTAAGTCCTACTGGCTACTCCACAGCTGTATGTGAAACATTTTTGGATGACATACAGCACCATTCAGAGTTCAGGGTGTTAGTGATGACACAATTTATTCCAGCTCATAGTTGGGCATACCTGCATCTTTCTGCACTTGTAAATTGATGTATGCATGTGTTTCTGTTCCACATTTGTAGAGGGCTTGTGATTTAGCAGGGATTATTTGTCTTTTAACCTGTCATCAGGTGCCTTGGAGTATAAAAATCCCTGCACAAAATACAAGAAAAATAAAGGGAATAACTTCCCATTTTTTTCGCCTGTATTACTCATCTGGGTGCTGAGAACTGAGCTGGTTTCCTGTGTCTCGTGCTGTGCCCCCATCCAGTTGCTTGCGGCAGGCACACGGTGCCTGCTCACCGAGCCACTCCTACCTGAGCCCGCCGAACCTCCCAGCCAGCCAGCAATTCACCAAAATTTATGCACAGGTCCTTGGTCCCGTTGGCTTCATGCAGGCAGTGGGGGGCTGAGTCATGGGCTATGATGTCATTCCTTCCAAGCTGGGCAGCACTTACTGCAGCCAGCCTTACATGGGTCAGTGGGTGAGGAGTACGGACAGGCAGCTCCAGAGACATCCATCAAAGCAGCACACTCATCCTCCATCTGCGGGGAATTCTGTGCTGCTCTCTCCTCCAGCCCTGTAGCACCACTGGTGAGCAGAGGAACAGCTGCTAGGCCATGTCCCGAGCAGGAATATTAGATGAATATTAGATGAAAATCCAAACAGAGGCCACAGATCTCGCTACCGCTCAGTGCTCAACCCTAAAAGGGCTTCAGGGAGCAGCAGGGAGCTCCCAGGAAAATGGGTGAGCTCTGCAGAGGGTGTCTTAGAGGGTACTTTCATCATAGATGGGCTCCATGCTGAACTGGACAGTGAAGGGGCCTCTGTGAGAAGATGAGCAATTGAGCCACAGGGATCAGGGATAAGCACATTTGATGACTGAAGAAGAACAGGATCCACTAAAAGCACAGCTCTAAAGAAATGTAAGCTCCTGTGCTAGCAGGATGTTCAACCAATGCATCAAACCTCCATACAAACTTTTTTCCTTGTGACATCCATGTACTTCCATCAAGTTCTTCCTATTTGTTTTTTGGGGGGGGGATTTTTGATTCCTCAACAGATATTGTACCATTCCTGCTCTTTTCAGTCTATCTGTAGTGGAACTACAGTTTTGACAGTAACTCAGGGCAGAGGAGGTTGGGCTGAGGCATGGATATGTTTTTAACCAATGGGAAAAATTAGATAACTCTATGTCCTTTGTTTTACCTGCCCCAGGCCTCTGAAGGAGTTTTGCACAGACACATAATGAGTCAAGGACAGAAACAACTAACGAATGGACCAACAAACTAATTTCTTGTTGTTGTGGATAATTGCATCATATCATCATATCTACAAATTTTATCTTGTCTCACTGAACTCAACAATGCCAGAAACAGCTTATTTAAAAATATAGGGCCATATTCTGTTTTCCTTTTTAGTGATGTGATAATTTGTAAGGTTTGGAAGGTTCTTTGGTTTGGTTGGTTGGTTTGGTTTTTGTTTGTTTGTTTGTTTTTCCTGTGTACTTCAGCAGTATTAATAAGTGTTGTTACCCCTTGCTTTTGGCACATTGGGATAACCCTGTATTGTAACTACTGGGTTCAAGTAGGTGAGTCAGTTTGTAAGACAAAAAATAGATTCCCTAGGAAACTAATACCTGAAAAATATCTCTTTTGCTCTTCATAAGGGATCTTATTATTACTCTCATAGATAAAATGAAAGGCTCTAACTCCATCTAATGTTCAAACTGCTGAGCACCCAGCATCTGTGTAATCTGCTTGCAAAATATGACAGCTTTGCTGTGGTTCAAATATTACACTCTTAAACTGTCATGGTTACACAACATAAAAACCATCTGAACACCACATACAGTATGATACAGCAAAATATAATGCAGCACACACCCTTAATTGTAACTGTAATGGCCACTTAAATAAGTCTTTTTTTTCCTAATATTCTTTTAAGGTTTTCATGAATCAGCTCATTTCAGTAAGTATAAGGATAAAAGAAGTTTTTACGAGACCACAGTGAAATCAGCAGAGTGATGGAAAATGAGAATACTTCTGTTACAAATAGCATTGGCATCTCATTCTTAAGATTTCATCTGGTTGTCAAACAAATTAATACTCACCAAAAGCTTTGCCAACACTACATTTGTGACCTACCATAATTAATTTGAATGTTTGTGCTCTTTACATCACAGTGTGTCTCAAGTGAACACTGTAAAAAGAAAAGCTGCCTATGTGTTTATGGGCAGAGCTCAGACTTGCAAGTGGACATGCATGGGTACACACACACAGCCTTTTCCTTCAAAGCCTATCTTCCTGTATTCAAACACAAATTTGAAAATCTATGAGCCACGATAATATTAATTCCCAGTTTCTTTGACCCTTTCATAAAACAAAAGAAGAATGAGTGTTTGGCTAAAAGGATTCTAATGATGCCTTTGGACTCTTACGTTCACGTAATGACTAGTAGAAAGATTTATATGCCCTGTATAGGTATAATTAGACACCCACAAACCCATTGACCCTGACGAGGTGAAGAGCTCTCCTGCTTTTTGTTTCAGCAGTTGAATCAATACTTGCACGTTTTACCACTGTGGAGTGAAATTGAGGAAATGAAAATCTGATAATTTTGCTCCCAGTGCAGTCTAGACAGAGGAGAGCAGTTTTAGTCTTTGACAGGAAGATCTATTTCCAGTTACTCAAAAGGCTAGTGTCAATTTTAAAACTTCTCTTATTATTGATTTTCAGTTTTGTTAAAAAGGATGTTTTATTAGAAATATTAGTCCCATTTACAATGTAAGCTTATGTCTGTTTCACAGGTTGATGAAATCATGGTTTAATTTCAGTCTGAATCACAGGATACTTCTGCCTAGTGACTTCTGTAGCAAAATATGTAGTCTGAGGAAGTTAATTTCATTGTGTCTTCTAAATCTACATAAGTCAGAACTCTGTATGCAATGGTGCAAGTTCATGTAGGAAATGCAGTGTATATTAAGCAGCAACATGGCTAAAATATCTAGACTAAATATAATCTGGCAAAATATAAAGGAAATACTATATTTATTTCAATTGTTTTTATTTTTCTGTAGGGTTTTTTTTGGTTTATTTTTTGTTTTGGTTTTGTTTTTGTTTTTTTTAATACAAGAAATAATTAAAAGTGTAAAAATATGCAAGGGTGTTAAATGAAAATACTTTAGGTTGGACCTGGAGGCATAAGGCAATGATATTAAACTGGAAAGCAAAATGATAACACATTTCTGTAATTTTGGAAGCAGTATCAGAAAACTGATGTTAAATTTTGGTTACTATGGTAAACAGTTTCAATTCAGTATAGTGCATTTTGTGTGGCTATTGTTGTTGGTTTGTTTGGTTTTGTTTTTTTTTTTTTTTGGTCATATCAATAGACTCCACTGTTTTTAATATTATATTACCTGGCTTCTACATGTGGTAGCACGCTGTCTTATGTTCTGAGTTTTTTATAGAAGTTCATAATGTGTTGAAAACTCACATAATCATAAGAGATCTGAATAAAATTTCAGCAGAGTCAAAAATCCCCAAGACCCCTTAAAGACAAAATAGAAGTCATTTTATATGTACAGACTAAGAAGCTTAGGATTAGAATAGCACAGATGGTTCAAGTATTAACCAGAAATTACTTTTTGCACACACACAAAAATGTGTCAATAAGTAAGCTACTATAGAAACAAATAAACCACTTTTCTAATTCATTGAGAGAACAGTAGTCCATTCTAGGGGTGCATCACTCTGCCTTGTGCAAGGAGAAATCAAGGTATAATACTTTGATCTATAATCAGTTCTGAAGGCTTTGAATTACATTGGTATCTCTCAGCTCACTGTTTGGCAAGGTTTATTGTCTTCCCCAAAACAGTTCACACTGGAAGTAATCTCCACTGTTTGGGGCTTTTTTTGTCTGTGCCTAAAATGTTCTCCCGAGAGACACAGCTCTTGGGGATGAAGAAATTGATATTAAATATGCATATCAGGACACGCGGGATTTTTTACAGCTGTGGCTCCTGCCAATGGAATTTTATTAAGCACAAATTAATGAAGCTTTAGGACTCTCAGTCCTTACCCCACAGGGCTAGTAAAAGTAAAATTCTGATCTAATAAATATTTCAAATAAGAAAGCCTCAACCTTACAACTCGTTACTTATGCAATCAAAGTTCAGCTTCCTGCATGGATTGCACAGTTCTTTATTTGCTTGTACCTTAAATATGTACTGGTATGACATATTTTAAAGCATGTATTGAGTCAGAGGGTGCTGTGAATTTTGTTAATTGAAAAGTCTGAATTCATCTTCTTCAATCACAAATAATAATTTGCCTGATATGGAATATTGTCTCACAGAACCCCAAGGTCCCACAAGATCTGAGATACTTATTATTCAGGTACTCATGGGGGTTGCCTTAGATTATCTAAATTTTTGCCTCTGCAACAGAGTATGGGATTATTTGAAAGGATTTCCAAATCATGATAAAATTATGTTAAGCACAGTAGTACTTAACATTTTAAGTGTCTGTGGGGTACATCTTTAAAAGGGCTGGTTTAGACCCAATAGGGAATGATTACTTCACCAAATGGGTAATTGCAAATTACTCATCAGTTGTTTGTTATGATTTTTTTACTCCTTCTTCAAGGTAACTCAATAAAACTAATGTAGGGTTGTTTGTTTTGGTTTGCTTGTTGTTTTTTTATGGGGGTATTTTCTTTGTTTAGGTTTGGGTTTTTATTTTTGTGGTTTTTGGGGTTTTTTTGTTTGCTTTTAGTGGATTTGGTTTTGAGGGGTTTTTTGAGCGTTTGTTTTGTTGGGGGTTTTTTGTTTGGTTGGTTTATTTCGGTTTTTTTGTGGGGGTTTTTTTTGTTGTTGTTGTTGTTGTTGTTGTTGTTGGTTGGGGTTTTTTTTTGGGATTTAGAAGGGGTTTTTTAATGAAATAAACTAAAAACACTGTAGATTGTCCCTAACAGAAAGAAAATATACTTTTCTCCTTTCTACTTTCAGTCACTCAAGATACAAGCTCTTTAGCTGGTAAATTAAAACCAAAAATTCCTTCATTTTTTTGTAAATTTTTTAAAAAAACAACTTATAAACAGCAAGCAAACACCAAAAATTTTATATTCTGCCAGAGTAAACAAGGCTTTTGCTCAATATTTAGCATTCATGGCAGGTGACTTTTTTTTCTTCTGTAAGAATTATTTGATGTAGTTTTATCTCAGAATATCATTACAATACACAAAATAATCTTTTTCCCATATGTGCACTAATAATGAGGGAAAAAGTCTAGAAATATGAAGGGAAATTTGCATGTAGCTTAAAGGAATAGCTGAAAGTCAGTTGCTAAATAGATCATTTGCTAATGAGAAATTTGTTTGAGTAACCGCTTATTTTTCTGTGTTTAAGGAATAAAATGTAATGCTGTGTAGCTAGTGACTTTTAGATCAAGATTAAGGAAAACAATACCAGAAAAAGGGAAGCAAAATTTCCGTGCAATGAAGCAGCACAGTGTGATGTGAGAACCTGCCCGCTCGCAGGCTGGCTGGGCTCTGACAGCGACACGGTTCCTCTGCCTTGCATACGAGCTCCTCAAATTAAACCACGAGCTGCAAACAGCAAGCAGTCTCTCTTCTGGATCTCTCATCCTGAAAACTAGCTTAAGAACTACATGTTGTCGCTAGCCTGTGCAGTTTAAGGAAGAGCAATGCAGCGTAATGAAAGAGGAATAAGACCTGAAGTCCTCCTAGCTGTTGCTGCAGTTCCCTACTGAGACCAATTAGCTAACACCAATTTCTATGCTTCAAGTGCAAAACTTATTCCTTCTACACCCTTGTCCATGAAGGATGGCTTTAGGCACTGTCAATGTATTTAGAATTACTGCATTGTTCACCTCCACCACCCATTTTTGTTAAGTACAGGAGCTGAAAAAAAAAGATCAAATTGTATGGTTTACACTCTCTCTAATAATTCATCTGAAAAAGTGAATTATTTATGTTTTCAGAACCATGATTCGCCTGATTTTCTTAGAATTCTGTTCTTTGAAATCAAACTCATGTTCATATAAGCTGTCCCTCCTTTTGCTTCTCATTCTTGAACCAAAGAGATTGCATAATCTTGGCAGAAGTTTATTTGAATAAAGGAATAATGTGGATGCTGAATTACAGGGAGAGCAAAAAAACATACAGAGAATATGAGGAACAGGAAAATCTGGCCTAAACTTACCCTCATGCTTTACACAAACACACACACAAGTTTACAGAAAAATTCTTATTTCTCAAATAATTCCTAAATGTAGTCCCAATGCAGTAACCTATGAGAGTCTAAATGCCATGAGTATGTGTCCTCAGCAACCTTGCTCTCAGACAGCCCATCAATTTCTGTACAGAGTGGGTATCATTTAGTGGATTAAATTGGCCAAAACTATTCAAAGCAGGACAAAGTGCAAAGGCTCAACTGTTTTGCAAATTACATGCAATAAATAGATGTTAATTATGCAATTGAACACCATTTGTTACAGTTCTCGATGGATGATGGAAGGAGAATTAATATATTTAAAAATCAGTAATTAAATAATTATACAATAGTCTGTAATGGCAAATAATCATGTAAATATATAATTGAAAAGTTTTAAAAATCTGTTGCATCAGAAATGAGAAAATAGGGACTTTACTGTTGAAGTGAACTAACCATCACAGATGAAAGCTTGTTCATTCATGTACATCTCAGCTCTCCATTAGAAAAAAAATGCTGCTTGTAGTCCTTGAAAATTATAAAATAAAAATCTAACTTTGGAGTTAAAACAAGTAAATTGTATTTTTGTTTAATTTTTCAGTAGAAGCAAAAGTATTGCATTGGAAGAAAGAATGGTTTTCAAACAGACAAAAAGGTCATGTTGAAAACAAGCTTTATGCCCCATAACTTATCCAGAAATTAGTGACTATTTTTCATTTTAAATTAGCTCTTTTTCTAAAGCAAAGTGGATAAACAAGTTAATAACTGAGGGTTTTTTTCTGTAAGTCTAAAGTGCAAATTTCTTCCTTAAAACTAAGGGAAAGGCAGCAGGAGAACAGAAGTAGGTTAGCTGAATACAGCAGAGTTAATAAACCATTCCATCATATCCATAAATTAAAAAGCATGGTAGACCGAGGCCTAAAGATGTAAGTGATATAATACTGATTTAAACTGAGTTTGCCTGCCACTGAGAATACTCAATGGAACCCAGGGTTTAAGGCTGCAATTTTCATCACCATGAGATTTGGGATACATTTTGGTGGTGCATCGTGTACACTTCCTCATGGGGAAATGTTTTTATACCTACAATCAGTGTTTGAATTGACAGACAAATTTTAATCCAGCAGACTTTTAAAAACATAACGCTGAGTTGAAATTAACACATGATGATGGAAATATCTTTTACTCTTTATATGAAATTAGGTATTAATTTCTATGCCATGGAGGATTCTTAACATGCTGGTCTCTCCCTATCTTTCATAGGCTAAACAACATATACACATGTTTTTTCAAACAGTTACTGGAGAGAATTTCTTTAATCTTGCAGTCAGGGACAAGCACACACACACACACGTGAGTGAACACACACAGAGACACACACATTCTCTTGTTTGGGGCAAACATTTAGGAAGTTGTCTTGAGCTCTTTCAAACAATTTTTTTTTTGTATTGCTCCTGTTGAGTGATACAGTCATAGCAGAAGTAAATTTTCTGTAATCTCTGTAGTAAAATGCTGTAATGATATTGCTCATTTTTCAAATACAAGAGACAATCCCTACACTGAGATACACAGCCCTTTCCAGTATTTGTAAAGAATTAGTAGCACTGATCCAGATGTGAAGAAAGAAGAGTTCTTTAACAGCAAGATTTAGCCATTGATTTTGTTAACTACATTGTTAAAAATGTTGCTGCTTTGCTTAAAAAAGAAATCTTAAAAAAACTCCAAACTGTTTTCAACAAGATTTATCATATTAAAACACAAAGAATACAATTTGTTAGTTCAGTCTGGACAAACAATAAACAAACTGCAGTCCCTGCCAACTTTTTAATTATGAAAACAGCTCAGCTATGTTATCAATCCATCTTCCTGTCCTGTTTCCTGCTTACATTTCTACCTTTGTACTTTTCTTCCTCCTAACATTGTGGTTCTCTTAAAGGTTAAGAAGAAATACCTGTCACTCCTTCTTCTATGGAGTATATACATGGGATAAAATTTTAATTAGAGAATGCTGAGTCCAACCGATGAATTCTGTACTAAGTACTGAAAGCCACAGGATTAGAATGCTTATTTTTTACAGTTGGAAATGTGGAGACTCTTCCATAGAATTACAATATTAGGGTTTTTTTCTTCAAAGCTCTGCCTTCTAGTGCAGTCTTTTTTCATTGTTCGACCAAACGTTTATGCTGTCAAAGGGACTGGCCAAAAGCAGGAATGTGATTACTCATGTCAATTTGTCAATTTAATGTAGAACACAGAACACATAGAGCTACAGAGGTCTTGAAATGGGTTATATGGTTCTAAGTAAAATTGAAGCCCAGGTGACGATGTTCATAACTATGCCTTAATTGGTAGGTTATAAAAATTTGTGCATTGCACCAGCTGAAGCCTTTTCAGGACATGAGGTTTAATTTCCAGGTACAAAAAGTTTCAACAAAGATTTTTGATTTAGTAATAGGTGTTTTCATTAAATCTTTTGAACCAGGGATTTACTTCTCAGAGCTTGCTTATTTTTACTTTTGCAACAGGAGAGTTGTTCATCCTCCAGTTCACTTGGCACATTTTGGTTAGACAGCAGGATCAATGGAATACGTCAGTACCGTGTGACCTGGAAGATGTGTCTAGATGTGACTCTGGACTTCTTTTTACTTGACACTTATTGCCTTCACCACTCCCCTGTAGAGAATTCAGACATTCGAAGAACAGAGCTAAGTATGGAAGTGCTTACCACAACAATTTTAATATAGGAGGTTTGGATTTATTTCCAGCAAGTGGCTCTTGTGGAAGCAAAAAAAATGTTTCTCTGAAGCTAAAACTTAGCATGAAAGAATGGTCCAATGAAATTTAGAAGAACATGCCTCTGCTGGTAATTTATGTGCAGGAAGTAGGTGTCATCTTTATGCCTAGCCTAACAAAGGCTCAACAGAGACAAGCAGTAATTACGCCACAATCAATGATAGATAATTCCTTTAGAACAACACAAACTGAGTCCATTCCAGGTTCTGGAGAAAATATTTTTTTTCTAAATGGGAGTCTTTTAATATTATCTTACAAGGGTACATAAAATAGGAATTAATTATGAAAGGATAAAAGGCAAAATATTCTTAATAGTAGTCAGCAATAAAATATTCACATAAATACCTGGGAGATGTTCAGGTTTGTGAGGGATAATATCAGTAGTGAAGGATAATATCGGTACCATTGAAATTGGCTCAGTTGGTTAGAGAATGGTGCTAATAACACCATGGCTTTGATCCCTGTATGGGTGACTTACTTAAGAGTTGAACTTGATGATCACTGCGGTTTCCTTCCCACGCAGAATATTCTGTATTTATATCCTGTGAACTCTCCACTGTCTTTAATATTACTGAAACACGGTGGTTGCTGATAACAAATCAAGATACAGTCAATACATTAATTTTATAGCTGAAGTGTAGATCTGAGTCAAACAGCAGTGGTTTTAGCACCATAATAAAATAACTACTGCTAGTCATTGACAAATGCTGGCTTTGAGTATTTCCTGCTATTTGTCACTCAAAGCAAATGTTATATATTTTGATCAACTGGGTATGAAGTAATGTATCAATAAAAACTAAATCTGAATCAAAACAAACATTTACTGAGACCAGATTTTTCAAATTGAATCCTTTACTGTGTACTGCTGTGTCTTCTATCCTTATAAACTACACTGCCTTCAAAGAGGAGATATATGGGATCAGTACACAGGTCTGAAGTTAGCATAATCAAGAGGAAGACAACAGGACTTGCTATATTTCACAGTCTTTAACAGAGGGTGATGTCTGAAGAAAGACACACAAAGAACCAGCAGGGGACTTCTCTATTGGTTCATACTGCCTGTCAACAAGTAACCACCTCCTTCTCCACACCTCTGATGAGGAATCACCTGCAATTTCCTCCCTCTTACTTCCTTTCCTAGTTTTGCTAGGTTTATAATTAAGACAAAAGTAGTAATGTGAAATAGATGTTTTTCCATAAATAGATAGGTGCATGTGTGTGTTCATGTCTATATATCTATAAAATTCTTCACTATATTTGCTCTGGCTGAAACATTGGGTCAGGGACATGGGAATTACAATCCATATGTGATTGAATGGCAAATACCAAAGATGCCCTACAGAAACACACGGATTCTCACAGAAGGAATGAGACAGAATTAAGACAAAGTGACATTTGAGTTTCAGGAGGGAAAAAAAATTCTTGTTATACTCAGTTTTTGAAAATTATACTCCAGAGTGTCATAATTTTCTCAGGGAAGTGAGGGGAGTCTTTTATATAGGGACATTTTCAAGTCAGATGCATTGAACCTGCTGGTTATATACCCGGAGTAATGACTTGGCAAAGAGAATACTTTCCACTAACCTTTTTTATTATTTTAATGTATCATGAATTTTCCTCAGAAAATGTCTTGTCTTGAACATAGTTCTTGCAGCCTTACCAGTGATAGTCACAACACAAAGATATTTTGCGCTGTTTAAGCAGTCTGAAGTGAATCCTTCTGTGATATCTCATTCTTCCAATGACTATCCCTTCCTTGTGCTGAAAGAGAGCAATGTGGAAACTCAGGCTAGGCAGATCTGTCTACCCCTCAGTTGTCTAATAATCAAGTATACCCTATTTCAGATAACTGCAAGAGGATTTGATCATGAATGTATTCGCAGAACCAAAGGTGTCTAAAATGTAAACAAATCCTGTAGATATGCCTTATGTTGTATGTGCTAAATAGGATCTTAGAACACCTTTCCAATACAAAATTTATTAATTTTTCTTTTCCTGTATGAGGGATATTATAAGCACCTGCACCTATGTGCACTCCCAATACTGAAAAATACTGCAGATTTATGAAGAGAATGTTTCTTTCTAGGAAGTTACTGTATGTCTTCTCATTTGTAGAAACTCTGGAAGGAGAATTTACACCCCAGAGGAGGTAGCTTTCTTGTTTAGTCTGACGAAGGTTTGAAGAACATCTTGCAATTTCAGCAGCAACACAACTCTAGAAATCTATCAGCAGTCTCTAGGAATTAAACACTGGTGGTAGGAAGTAGCTATAAATGCTTTTTAACTTGTCAGTTATTCTTAGTTGATGCATATTTTCTTTTTATAAAGAAAATATCTGAAATGCAAATTACTTCGGTATGTAACTATTGTGTCAAGGACTTTGTAACATAAGAAGGAACAGATATCCTTATATTAATCTGCAGCATGTTGAAGGAGGAGAGAAGAAAACCATTCCTTTTACTGTCTCTAAAGAAAATTAATTGTCTCTAATGATTCACAAGTCACTATTTATAACTCAGTATAAACGGTTACCCCATTTTATTGTTTTTTAAGAAAAGATCTTTATTGAAATGAAAATGAAAATGTTCAATGAAAATTAAAAGTTCAGTGAAAACATTGCACCACGTAACATAATAGTGAGACTAAACTTCTAACAAGTTTTCTTTGAAAATGCACCACTTTCTAAGGATGCTTTAGTGTACGCTGTGATACAGCTAAAATACATCCTTTTAAATGCATGCCAAAATGCACGTGCTAAAGAACAGACAAAAAAAAGAGTTTTTATTCTTGTGTAAGGCTATTTTTGCACTATGGTACTTCTGTCTAAGAGAACATCTTCATAAAATGCAGCCTAAAATAAAACTTTCAATCTCTTTTTGTTTGCGGATTGTTTTTTTAATCTGTTAATCTTACTTTTACATAGTTATGTGTGGCATTAATTTGGCCCTGGAAATGCAAAGTGATATTAAATAATCCTCCATAATCAGTCTAAAAAGGATTTCCCCAACTCTGAGTACCTGATAAAATGTCTTTACTGAACTGAAGTTGGAAGTTTTGGGAAAACCCTTAAATTACTAAGAAAAATGCTTTCTATACATGCCAATCAGCAAGCAAATGATACACTGCTAAAGATAGCCTTTGAATACGATTCACGTTGGTTTACGTGTGGTTTATAATTAATTGCAAGTGATTCATGATCTTAAGTTTCCAAATCAAAAAGAAATGCAGACAGCTGATTCATATTTTTTATGGTGAGCAGTAATTTGTACCTAATGACTAGTAAAGTGAAATTACTGAGTGTGCTCAACTGAATTTCCTGAATACATCAGTGGGAGTTTTATAATTTTACAGTCAGCATGATATATTCAGAATCAGTTTTAAAAGTGACATTTGCTTCAGATTAGGTTTATAAATAAAATTAGAACTGAATTGGCAGTATTTTCATTTTAATCCCTTTTACTCAGGGATATATAATTTTGCTTTTATGTCTCTTTACATTAATTAGAAATAGCAGTTGCAGGCACAAGATTAAAACCACCATTACACGTCAACCTCCATGAGCAAGGAGGGCATTGTCTGAATGGAAAATGAGCTATTCTTTCAGTTAAAGGAAACAAAACAAAACAAAAAATACTTACTGCTGTTCTTGCATCTTTCCTGTGGATCAAGACTCCTGGAAAAGATAAGCCCAAAACTTATAATAAGCCTGTGCATGTGTAAGGTTACAAGCTTGCTTCACATCTGCTCCCTGCCTGGTGCCTGCCGCTGTATTTACGGCGTGGATGGACATCACAGCATCTTCTCCCACCTGCCTCTACCATACAGTTCTATGCCATCCTACCTGCCTCTTCATACAGTTCCACAGCCCTGATTTTGCCACACTTGCATTTTGCACAGTCTTTGTCTTGGTTCTACCATGTCATGCTAGCTATGGAGCTAGAGCATGGCCAAGGATGCAGATTTGGGAAACAATCCCAAGTTCCTTTGTACCAAGAAAGTTGTTGGACAAATGGCACGATATCAGAATTTCCGCCTCTACCCCTCCACAGCTTTGGCTTCAGGCTGTCAATTTTCTCTATTTCAGCCATGCTTTCTTGGACAGGCCCAATGGAATGACTCTGCCCATTCCTCAGTATGCTCTAAATCAGCATGTCCAGGACCTTCCATGACAAGTCCTTCCTGAAGCATACTTGGGAGTGGGCACCAAGTGTCCCTGATGCCCACGATCCTCAGGAGAGAGGTTTGGCATCCCAGCCACGTAATCAGCCCCACAG